>NW_026732600.1:0-151713 GCF_028476545.2 Physella acuta | reverse complement strand
ACAAGACTAAGTACCTTAACGACTAGATGTTTTAGCACTAAAACTAGATCTGAACCAAAAATTAAATCCTTATCTCTGTAGGATCGCTGTTATGCAAATTAAAAAAAAAAAACTTTTCTGATTTTTCGCATGTTACTTTTTAAGAAGCAATATGAATCCGCTTTTTGTGAATGTGGGTAGGGGGTCGGTTACAGTTTGGGTGAGAGAAATTTGTAAAGACATACTTGAGTAAAAAATCACTGATCACCATGATGAGTTTTAAAAACAACGCGTTGAAAACTACTATCAATATTTATTTATGTATTTATTTGTTTTTGACCTAGTGGTTCTCTCTCTCTCTTTAAATAGAGACTAAAGATCACTAGCAAGGCAGATAGAAGTGGACATCCAGCATTTCTCTCACCAAAGTTATCAGCCGCTACACCTGTAGTTTTCCACGAGAGGACCGAACTCTGGACTATTGGGTCAGCAAGCGTGCGGTCTACCGCTACACCATGCAGTTCCCTGTCTAGGAACTCACGCAGTGAAATGGTTGTTATGTCTGATCAAGATGTTAAGATATACCTATATTGAAGAGGGAACAATTAGTTCATTACGGTCACAACAATCTATACATAGTCCTTGAGGTATAGCAGCCGTAGATTAAAAGCTAGAAAAAAAAATATAATTTTATAATTATAAACAGAAAATGCATTGCGCTATACAACAAGAGGTCTTTTGCACCGTAAGAAAGTTAAGACGTTCGCACAATATCACACCTCACCGCCCCCCCCCCCCCCCCCAAACACATAAATGCACTAATCCTGTGAAGAGAAGCTCAAACATTACATTTCCGCATGCACCTCACCCAACAAAGTGTTTGGCTTAAGGTAAATGTAACGAAAATAAACAACTTAACCCTAACCTAAACACTAACCCACGCATCACAATATAACAGATTGTTTCGCCCAATCTAAAAAAACGCAAAAAAAAACACCAAAAAAAATACCTTCCGAAGCTGAATAAACATCGTTAACTTGCAATTTCCAGATTTTCGCGTCAATCGTTCGCCACGGGTCAATTCACAGAGCAATAATGGGTAAAACAACAACAACTGCTTTAAAAAAGGGGGTGGTAGAAAGAACACGGGAAAACTCTCGGTACTATTTTTTTTGTGTTCCTAAGAAATGAAATAGGTACGGCCGGAGTAGGAAATGTCTTTTTCATAACCGTTAGAAGAGTCGTAAATCAAAACTTTCGGATATACCCTCCAAGTTTTTTTTTTTAACCTCGTTGCTGCGTCAGAGTCGGAGGAGTCAGAAGACGTGGTCTAACGGATGCGTCGAAAACCTGTGAAACAGCTTGTTGGTCCAGGGTTGGGTTGGGTTTTTTTTTACTCCCTCTCGTGGTAATGTTTGAAGCGATCAGTGCGGTCTGTACTGTTCGCGGACTGAGTTTTTATGGCGAGAAAAATGCCGTGAAATCTTTAACTAAAATAGGTTCGATGTGTTGATGTGCGAGAGTCAGACGCTACTTTTTTTAAGTAAAGAGGAATTTGTGTAAGTAAATGTAAGTAAATGTAATGACAATATCTATTCGCGGCACTAAGCTTGTTATTACCGATCTGACAAGCTACACTACGTAGACATTATTTAAATTCAAGTTTTGTGTACGTTTTTTCTAGACATATTTCTTTTTAATAAGATCAAAATAATGGTGCCATTTTAAATTAAATTCAACGAACAATGTATTTGAAAGTAACATGGTAGTTGTAGACCATAACGATAGAGTATAGAGGTTAAACATCGTTTGGTTTTAAAGTCAATTTAAACTTTGGTTAATTACTTTGGGACATGCCTTAGATTCTTCGTGTATCTTTACTGTAAATGTAGGCTTTATAACTTCAACACTGGTCCAGACGAACATTTTTGTTTTAGAAAAAAAAATACATTAGGATAAAGTATAACAAAGAAATATTTCAGTAGAAACAATATAGTTAAGATCGCAAGAAATTAACCCAACGCAAACTTCAAATCAAAATCTAAGCGGCCGGGACCTAAATGTAACATCATAATCTGAGCTAATCCTATAATGTTTTCTAAATCCGATCGAATAATCCAAACAAAGCCGGCCTTAATTTTCTTAAATTTATTTTAAGACGTTCACATTTTTAGACAATTAAAATCTTAGGCTTGGAGTACAGTAGTACTGTATTTAAAAGTACGATAGTACTGTACTATCGTGGCATGATAGTACTGTGTTTGAAGAAAGTACGATAGTACTGTGGCTAAAGTACGAGAGTACTCAAATATCAACTTTCAGCATTATTGAGACAATGTACAAATAGTATTACATCTCAAAGTAAGACAACACTAAGGCTCAAATTAATATAGTACTATAGTTAAAGTACGACAATACTAATGCACAATGTATAACATTAATAAGATTCAAAGTACGACAGTACTAATGCTCAAATTAATATAGTACTATAGTTAAAGTACGACAATACTAATGCACAAAGTATTACATTACTAAGATTCAAAGTACGACAGTACTAATGCTCAAATTAATAAAGTACTATAGTTAAAGTACGACAATACTTTGAGACAAAGTATTAGATTACTATGGTTAAAGTCGGACAATACTATATAAGGCTAAAATGAATGCAGTACTATAGTTAAAGTCCGACAGTACTAAGGCTAAAATAAATACAGTACTATGGTTAAAGTACGACAGTACTAATGCTCAAATTAATACAGTACTACGGTTAAAGTACGACAGAACTGTGGCTAAAGTACGATTGTACCGAAGCATCAACGTTCAATATTATTGAGAAATTGTACAAACAGTGCTTAGGCTCAAAGTTCAACCGCACTGAGAAAATGTGAATACGTACGTTCTCACCCTGTGACCCTAGTCAAATTATGGCCAATTTTAAAAATAAATTTTTGGGTTATTTCTATCAAATTAGTGAGTTGTTTTAATGTCTAGACATTATGATGTGTTTTGTTTTGGTTGGTCCGTATTACAGCCAGACTTGCTGGTAAATAAACGGATTAGTGAGGATTAGGAGCTGTCGAGAAATTATCGCCCAAGTTACCAGATCACTGCTAAGTACGGTAGAACTGAGACAAAGTCTGGGTTTCTTTCAAACATTTTTTTTATCCCGAAAAGGAGGACACTTAAAATTTTCAGATTTGTTAAAGAAAATGTTTTATAAAAAAATTATTTTCCGTATTGTCTGGAGTGGGGAAGGAATTATTCCTGGGGACATTGTCCTCCACATCTCAGAAGAGATGCCTGAAAGAAACCCTTCTAATAGTACCGTTGCTATTCCTACCTTAATAATTAAATTAAAAGTACGATTATACAAAAAAATTTAAGTAAGTTTTTAAAGACTTTAACACAAATACCCAAGAGACGTGAAGTAGTGGAGCTTAAAGTACCCAAAGAATTGTACTTTTTGAGACGAAATTATTATATTCAGTTTCAAAAAGTACAATTTGTCTTTCATTAGACATCGATGGCGCCCCGAACAAAGCGATTCAACTGACAATGAAGGAGCGGATGGAAAAAAAAATGAACTCAATTTGATCAGGGTAGAAAAAAAAAACCCTCTTAAGTAGAAGTCTGGTCGCTGAAGGTGTTTGTGTTTTGCCGTCAGGTAAAATTTGTTTACCGGGAAAAAATTTACAGGGAAAGTCTCAGGGAAAGTGTGGGTACAAGGGGTGGTGGTTATCGGGAGGGGGTGTTGTAAGATAATTTAAATTTGACAAAAAGATGTCGGTGTATGAGTTTGTGTGGTGGTTAGGATTTAAGTGCGAGATGACAGGATCGGAAGGGGATAAAAGAAGGGAGTGGGCAAGGGAATAAGGGAAAGGAGTTGGTCGAGTAAGGGGGGAGGGGAGGGAATGAAGGAAAGGCGTGGGAAAGGGATTAATTGAATGGAGTTGGTCGAGTGGAAGAGGGGGAGAAGGGAATAAAGGTAGGGAGTGGCAAGGGAATGATGGAAGAGAGTGAGTCAAGTGGGAGGGGAGGGAATGAAGGAAGAGAGTGGGCAAGGGAATTAGAAAGGGAGTGAGTCAAGTGGGAGGGGAGGGAATGAAGGAAGGAAGCTAGGGAGAGTGAGTAGGAAGTAGGCAAGGGAATGGCTATTCACCATCATTCCTTTTTTGGTTCCTTGAGGAACATAGGAGCCCCACCTAAACTCTTCATTCTACCCGGTCCCCTATGACTCTGTTTTCGTTTTCTTCTCTCTCTCTGTCCTTTTTTCAGCCTTATATAGCACGCTGCAAGGGAATGGGGGAAGGGATTGGAGAAATAAAAGAAGGGGGGGGGGGGTCGGAAGTAGAGGTGGTGATGGGCGTAAAATTAATAATCCTGAGCTTATCCTCGGTAGAAAGGAAGCAATCCGAATACAAAGCGAAACCGGAAGTAGATAAACTTGTCATAAAGAACGGGTGAAAGGTTGATGAAGTATTGTTTATGTTGGGTGAAATCAAGAGCTTAAGGAAATCTATGGTTGGGGGGAGCTAGAGAGACACGGTTTTACGTGAAGTTAATGGGTGGTGGTGGTGGTATTTGAAATGGTTGGGTCCAATTAACCTTCAACAGGTTGTATGAAAGCTGAAGGTGGGTAATGCAGATCAGAGGCATAGCGACGCAGGGGGGTTAGGGGGGATGGGGGGTACATATGTCCCCGGGAACCGACCCTAGGGGCGCCAAAATAAGTTCATTCTAGCTGCTCGTTTGAATTATAAATATAAAAAAACATATGGGGGGGGGGCGCCAAATTGAAAGATTGTCCCCGGGCGCCGGGAGGGGTCGCTACGCCTCTGTGGAAGATTGCCGTGTCTTATACATATTCTAACTTTAGGGAATTCCAGGACTACTAGGCATGGGAGCCATACACTTAGGGATGGTCTATCTAGTTAAACCCGGGGGTGGGGGGGCGGGGGAGCAGGGCCGGCGCTACCTATAAGGCGATCTAGGCGGTCACCTTGGGCGCCATCCCTAGAAGGGGGGGGGGCGCAAAAATGTTTATCAAGAAGTACCTAATATTAATAATTTTTTTTATAAAGGAGTAGCGATTTATTTCGGCACACTGGACGAACTATCAATTTTGCACCCCCACCCCAAAATTTGGTTTGTATAGGCCTATATTTATTCTCGGTGGTGAAAATGCAACCCCATCTCCATAATTTGGAAAGGTCGGGGCGCTTTTTACCAGTCACTTTGACGTTTTAATTTGGTGTCACATAATTGATGTAGAAAACGATTAAATAAGTTCGTAATTTAAATTTCGAACATTTCAAACGGTTATCAAATATTAATAGCGCTTGTAAGTCTCGTTTTCACTGACTTTGAATTAGAAATCTCTCCTGGTGTATAGAGTTTTGTAATGACGGGGTGTTCAAAGTATTGTACTTTTTTGGTAAGTTTTGATGAATCGTTTAGATTTGGAAGTAACGGCGGAAGGCTGTTGCTGATATGGTTTCGTAGGTATAAAGTATCGATGTGTTAAAGTGTCATAATTTATATTAGGCTGTTATGTAAATATAGTAGTAGGTCCAGTGAAATCGTTGTTGATTGGGAGTACTGTTTGTAGAGCTTGGTGAAGTTAAGCGAGTTGGTGTCGTAGTTATGGAGCATCGAGTCTAGTTATGTTTAGGTATTATATAATATTAAAAAGGATGGAATTTAAAACTAACCTTACACTTTGTTTTTTCTCAATTAATAATTTTTTTTGTATTAAAGCTATAATTCTAGCAATGTCTAAACCAGGGGTCGGCAACCATTCGAAGCGGAAGAGCCAAAAGTTACAATTTTCAAAATTTCCCTGGTTTTAAAGAGCCGCTAACATTTTTTTTTATTTCAAGTATTTTATTTTTTGATTAAGATTATTATTATTTGTGCAAGGAGCTGGAGAGCCGCATCTTGACATCAAAAGAGCCGCATGCGGCTCGCGAGCCGCAGGTTGCCGACCCCTGGTCTAAACAGTTACCCGTGTTTGAATTGTTTGAACGGCGTCCCTTTATTTTTTTATTTTTTTTAAATTTTAGACATTTATTTAAAAAGTAACTTAGTGTTTTTTAGTGGCTTCCTGTGCTTTGAGTACTCTAGCCAGTGGCGTAGGCAGGGGGGGGGGGTTAGGGGGGGGGGTCATAACCCCCCCATAGACCCCTCGGTATATAGAAAAAGTATGAGGGGGGGGGTGCAAATCGAAAGTTTGAGGGGGGGTGCAAATCGAAAGTTTGAGGGGGGGGTGCAAATCGAAAGTTTGTCCCCGGGTAAAAATTGGACCCCCCCCCCCCCCCTTGAGACGATCCTGGCTACGCCACTGACTCTAGCAACAATTTTCTGTTCTTCAATAAAAAAAGCACGGATGATCCTTTCTCTAACTGCCTTTTGACATCTAGATCCACCATAAGCACGTGTTACAGTCTTTTGTCTCTTACTCATGGCAGCCAACTTGTGGGGTCTAACAGCTTTAACCCCTCTCAGCTTGGTCTTGTAGTCTCCACATACTGGTGTTTTGGGGAGTTTCTTCTGATACAAGTAAACTAGTTTACCACCAGGTGTCTTGGATACCTTTCTGCGATTGGAGTTGGTGTTGTAAGACAAACGTCTTCTGAAAGTGAGACGCTGAACCATATTTTGTTACACTCTTAAATCATTTAAAACTGCAGTAACTTGACGATTATATTAGCTTTAATTTGGGGATACAAAGTTGAATAAGCCCGAGAGCTTGACGAAGTACAATTCACGTTAGATCATCAAAATTAAATAGAAGTATGTTATAATAAAGCTACCATTTTAGACTTTCAAACAAAACCTATATTTAAATATTCAGTGAGTAGAATATATTGTTTTTACAAAGTTGCAATGCTAAAATAAAAGATTTATTATAATTATTACAAAATGAAATTTAAAACTTTTTTTTCAAGCATGTCTTAGTTTCACTTGGTTAATTTAGCTATTCTTGTGAAATTTATTTCCCTTGATTAAAATTTTGGTCTTTGGATTTTCGAATGGGAGATAATTCGTTGCTTAACTTTACATTCATTTCAAATTCCTGCACCTTAGGTTGACCGCTTACATATAAATACAACTTTAAGTTATTATTTGCTATTGTAAAAATTATATAGAGCTTAAGCTTAAAATCAATAAGTTACGTTTGGAACTCACCTTGGGAGGTCTGCAGAGAGCCTAACTTTACAAGATTTTTTTTCAGTGTTTTTTCCCTGACTTTTTCCTCCCGGGAAGGGGGGGGGGGGGTGAGAAGCACTTAAAATATTTTAAGGGCCGTGGAGGCTATGTCGTCAAGTACAAAGTAGACTCGTGGACTTAGCAACAATTTCAATAACATGTGATTACGCTTGCAAACTGGAATTGAAGGAATTAGTACCAACTTTTTAGACAAATGAGGCAAGTAAAATTTGATTTTGATGTCTACATATAACGTGTGTGCAATTGAAAATAAATTAATATGTCACTTTTAATTAATTGTTTTCTTACATATATGTTTTAGCAATTAATTTGTGTGAAAGGGCGTTTTAAGAAGTATTGCCTAGAGCGCTAAATAACCTGGCGCTGACACTGGGAGGGGGGGGGGGGAGTAGGACAAACTATACCAATATCAAATAATATGAGCGAAATGCCTTCTCATTTTTGAGAAGTACAATTATTCTGTTATTATGGCAACGGCGCAGGAAGAGATTATTTAGCAATTATTTTCACTAAATTTATGCTGGGTACCAACTAGAGCTGGGTCAGCTCAAGCTCTAGACAAAGAAACCAAGGACGCAGTTAATTAGGGTAATAAGGGTTGAGGCTGAAGGATAAACCGCTGGTTGCTCTATAATTAGCTACATTGATTATGTCGTCAAGAGAATAATGTACTCAGTACTGTCTACTGAGCACTGTGTACGAATGACTGTGTAATGTGTACTTGCACTGAGCACTATGCGCTGAGCACAATGTACTCAGTACTGCGTACTGAGCAGGGTGTACTAAACACTGAGAACTGTTCATTAAATTCTGTGAAGTTTGTATTGTTTAGGTTGTGTACAAACCAAGTACTGAATGTACTAAGTACTGTGTATTGCGAATATGATACTAAGTACTATTTAATGATCACAGAGTATCAAACAGTGAAGGGTTGAGCAGTGTTTATTTGGTGTTGTTTACTATATATAGTCGGAACTGAGTAGTACACACGGGAGTACTATTTACAGATTAGGACTCTCTTGAGATATATGTTCTGGGTACTGAATGCTGTGTACTGTGTGCTCGGTACTGAGAACTGTGTGCTGGGCAATGTGTTTCTTGTGCTGGGTACTGAGTACTGTTTGCTTAGTAGTGAGTACTGTTTGCTTAGTGCTGTGTACTGTATGCTGGGTATTGAGTACTGTTTGCTTAGTACTGAGTACTGAATGCTGGGAACTAAGTACTGTGTGTTGAATACTGAGTACTGTATCTTGGGTACTGAGTACTATGTGCAGAGTACTGTCTACCATGTGATAGCCAATGAGTACAATGTGCTAAGAACTGAGTACTGTGTGCTGGGTACTTAGTAATGTGCTCTGGTTACTGAGCGTGCAAAACACAGAAACAGTACTCACGTGCCCCTCTTTGAGAGCCGTCTGGAAGCTGCTGGGACGATGGCTCTGCCGCTCCTCCGGCTTCGAGTGAACGGCTCCCAGCAGCAGCTCCCGCGTCAGCTGCAACTCGTCGTCCTTGACCGCGCTGACGTCACTTCCGGCCACGCTGTTGTCGAGGTTGGCCTCCTGCCCGTGGTGCCGGTGCCCCCCGCCGTGGGGGTGCTTGTGGTGACGCCGCAGCTCCACCATCACCAGCTGCAGCTCGTGCAGGGTGAAGTTGAGCGCGTGGAAACAGTCGACGTCGCTGTCGGGATTCGAACCGGCCTCGGCGCCGGTTTTAGCGGGCGCCGGAAGAGGCGGGAGCGAGTAGATTAGGTACTTGGTGTAGGGCGCCATGTCAGTGTAAGCCTGGCGGTCCCCGCAACCACTGGCCAGTTTTTGGGACAGCTCCCGGCTGACGTTGGCCGAGTAGGGTATGACGTAGGATGACGTCACCTCGTACTCGGCTTCCGTCCCGCCCCGGACGGTCCACGAAGCCTGGGTGAGGCGGTGGGTGCCCCGGGACTGGATGGCGTAGAGCGGGTGGTGGCAGTCGGGGTCGGCATACCGGTAGAGGGTCGACTCGAAGGTTCGGTTTTTGAAAACAAAATGGCGGACGACGTATTCCGGACCGGATCTGATCTCACACCTGAGGAATAGAGAGGTGAAAACAGGTGTTTAAACACGACATGTTTTACACTTGATAGATTTTAACTCTTGATATACTTTAAAACACTTAGCGTATTTTAACACGTGACATTTTTAACACATGACATTTTAACACATGACATTTTAACACATGACATTTTTAACACTTGACATTTGTAACACTTGATATACATTAAACACATGATATATTTTAACACTTGACGTATTTTAACTACATTTTTGGTAAAGAATTTGTATTTGGTTGAGTGGTTAGATTCAACATAGATATCTCAGCAGTCTCGAGTTCGGATTCACGAGTTGTTGATTGCAGATCTTCTCCAAGTCCCCCCCCCCCCTCCCTACCCTCCACACAGGTGGCTGCTTCAAGTTACCCCTTCCCCATCCCCCACCCATGATGCTGATGGGTACCTGACTCAGTGACATCGTCTTTTTTTTTCTGATTCCGAGGAATAAAAAACGACGAAATTCTCTACTTCACCTACCCAGACCAATTGATAATTCACTTCACCTTAAGAAAGCATACTTCCTCTACTCGCATGAACATTTTGTTTTTGTATCACCAATAAGTTGTGTCACCAGCTTCTTGTGTCACCATTTTATTATTTTACTAATTTGTAGTGTCACCAGTTCGATGTATTACCAGTTTATGTGTCACTAGCTTCTGTTTTTAATAGGCACAACTATCTTGAAAAACCAGTTTTTTTTTTGTCTTGACTAATTTTACTGATTAATTTGTCGTGTCACCCGGTTTTCGTGTCACCATTTTAATGTCACTAGTTTGTGTGTCATTATTTCAATTTTTGCTGTGCCCCTATTTTCTTGTGTCACCGTTTGTTATGTAAACATTCAGTTGGGTCACCACTTAATTATGTTGTCACTAATTTTTCACTAGTCTATACAGCCAGCTTACAAAATCAGTCCAGCTCATTTTTATACACGAATCTTTGTCAAACCATCTTTTAAATGGCGTGTCTTCGAATATTATTACGGTCAAACTAATTAACCGCTTAACCCAAAAGTTCGACCGGCCAAATGGTTTTCTCCGTGAGACCGGTCAACACCCGGAAAAGTAGTTTATGATGCCGGTCACGATTTCGATTAAAAATTGAATAACAAGTTGGAGCTCACCCTAACATAGTCGCGCGCCTTCGACCCTTATTTAATTTCTTTTTTAACAACCTCCTTTGCACTTAAAAAAAAAAAAACGATAACTCATAAGACGGATATTATATTTTTTTGTGTGTTTCCCGCGCTGAATAATATTTTAGCGCTCAATATTTTTTATACTGCTGTGGGATATGTAATTTGGGACAGGTAGGGGGAGATTTTGTAAAAAAAAAAAGAAAATCTGACACAAGTTTATTAATGGATCGCCCAGAACCACAATCAATCGGAAATCGAAAGGCTCGTTAGAATCCTATTTTAGTACCGCGGTTTTTTTAACCCACGTTGAAATAACACAGTTTCGGTGATCCTTGATTTACTGAACCCTGTTTTACAAACCCCTGTTTCACTGACCCCTGTTTTATTCTTCTTCTCCCCATTCTTGAACCATAGTGGATCATTTCCTCCAACACAATTGAATATTACTTGTTAACTTGTTATACGTCATTTAGGCCGTTGACTACAACTTAACCCCATTCTTTTTCTGGATTTGCTTCCACAGCCTCTGTCCAAACAAGAACAAACTACAAGGCAGCAGTTGTTTGATTTCGGAGTTGTCTCTCCTAGATGTTTTGCCGTCCCCAGCTAACGAGCCTCACTCTTCCTGGGTTCTGAACTCCAGACTCTTGGAGTTAGCAATCATACGCTTTCCCGCCCGACCACGTCGTCCCCACCCCTATTTAAAGTACCGCTGTTTCACTTACCCCTGTTTAAATTACCCCTGTTTTGCTAATCCCTGTTACATTGATCACTGTTTTAAATACCACTTTTTCAATCACAAAATATTTCAATGACCCCCACCCTTCTCTTCCAAGGACCTCTTGATAGTATACGTGACAGTTCAAAATTCCGACTATCACCACAAGCTGACGTGATCCCAATCCCCAACGTGATCCCAATCCCCGAACTAAATTTCTGAAATTTTCAACCCCGATCAGCCCTAGCTAATCTTACACCCGCTCCACAGCGGTAGTCGATTGCCGTCCAGAACAAATCGAATATTCCGTGTCACGTCACATCCGATTACAAAGGATTACGATACGCTAAAAGGCAAGTCGATACGGTGATCATGGTATCGATATAAGCACGGACACTTCGCGGGAGAGAGAGAAAAAAGGGAAATAATTCTTCGCCGTAAAGGGAAATAAATCTAAGTGATGTGTCAATCAAAAGTGGGTTGGGGATTGATGGTGTTGGGAGTGTGACTACTTTATCAATCAACAATGATTTGTGGAGGGTGTCATCAGGTTTTAGCCGTGTCTATGAAAATTGTCAGGTGACATATGGAGTTTTTATGGGAGAAGGGGATTTCAGAAATGGTCAGTGGTTTACATTACACTGGGTTAAAATTAAAAAGAGAAGTATAGATGTATGAAGCGATTGATGAGGGTGGTCGATTTAAGAGAGGAGGGGGAGAGGGGGTCGGAGAAATGGTGTGAGAACTGGACAGTTGGGACATTCATGAGATGGGGGTCGGGGAAGTGGGTCGATTGATGGGGTCGGGGAATTGGTGTGAGAACTAGACAGTAGGGACATTCATGAAATGGGGGTCGGGGAAGTGGGCTGATAGATGTGGGTCGGGGAAGTGTTGTGAGAACTAGACAGTAGAGACATCCATGAGATGGGGGTCGTGGATTTCGGGCGATTGATGGGGGTCGGGGAATAGGTGTGAGAACTAGACAGTAGGGACATTCATGAAATGGGGGTCGGGGAAGTGGGCTGATAGATGTGGGTCGGGGAAGTTGTGTGAGAACTAGACAGTAGAGACAGCCCTGAGAGGGGGGTCGGGGACTGGGGCGATTGATGGGGGTCGGGGAAGTGGTGTGAAAGATGGGGGTCGGGGAAGTGGTGTGAGAACTAGACAGTTGGACAGCCATGAGATGGGGGTCGGGGACTGGGGCAATTGATAGGGGTCGGGGAAGTGGGCTGATAGATGGGTGTCGGGGAAGTGTTGTGAAAACGAGACAGTAGAGACATCTATGAGATGGGGGTCGGGGAACTGGGGCAATTGATGGGGGTCGGGGAAGTGGTGTGAAAGATGGGGGTCGGGGAAGTGGTGTGAGAACTGGACAGTTGGGACAGCCATGAGATGGACAGCGAGAGAGTGAGATGCTCTAGACGGGTGCTGAGAAATGTGGAGGGGCCAGTTGGAGGATTTCTCACGTCTGGTCAAGAGTTGAGCATCCGGTGAAGGTTAAGTGGTGCAGCCGGGGGGGGGGGGGGGATGAGAAAAGTGGGGTGGGGGTGAGAGAGGGGGTCGGGGTATTGAAAATTTGTCGGAGTTGCGGTGATTGGGTAGATCAGGATTTCAGATTTCATGGATTAGGGGAGGGTGGTGGTGGTGGTTGTATAAATGTTGTAGGGGTATTTTGTGGTTGGGACAGTTGAGGTTGAATTAATGGGGTCGGGAGTAGTATGGATCGGATGATAAGGCTGTAGATAGAATGGGGGAGTTGTGTTAATGATGTGGAGGATGGTGGCGTTGTGTGATGTAGGGGTCGGGGTAGGGGGGGGGGGAGTTTTATGAATTGGATGATGGAGTTTTAGATAGAAGTTGTGTTAATAATGGGGGGGGGGGGAGTTGTATGGATGATGTGGGCATGTACTGAATAAAAGATGGTAAAATTGAAGGAGATACTTAGTTATGTGTGTAGGATGTGATGGATGAGTTGTTTGGTCGAAGTGGTGAGTGACAATTGAATTGGTAACTGTGTGTGTTAAACGTGTCGTCTAGTAATGTGCTAATATGTGGCGAGGAAAGGTCGTGTGGCTAGGTAAGGTCGTGTGGGTAGGTAAGGTCGTGTGGTTAGGTAAGGTCGTGTGGTTAGGTAAGGTCGTGTTGTTAGGTAAGGTCGTGTTGTTAGGTAAGGTCGTGTGGGTAGGTTAGGTCGTGTGGTAAGGTCGTGTGGTAAGGTCGTGTGGTAAGGTCGTGTGGTAAGGTCGTGTGGCTAGGTAAGGTCGTGTGGGTAGGTAAGGTCGTGTGGGTAGGTAAGGTCGTGTGGTTAGGTAAGGTCGTGTGGGTAGGTAAGGTCGTGTGGTAAGGTCGTGTGGTAAGGTCGTGTGGTAAGGTCGTGTGGTAAGGTCGTGTGGCTAGGTAAGGCCGTGTGGTTAGGTAAGGTCGTGTGGCTAGGTTAGGTCATGTGGTAAGGTCGTGTGGTAAGGTCGTGTGGGTAGGTAAGGTCGTGTGGTTAGGTAAGGTCATGTGGCTAGGTAAGGTCGTGTGGTTAGGTAAGGTCGTGTGGTTAGGTAAGGTCGTGTGGTAAGGTCGTGTGGGTAGGTAAGGTCGTGTGGTTAGGTAAGGTCGTGTGGGTAGGTAAGGTCGTGTGGCTAGGTAAGGTCGTGTGGGTAGGTAAGGTCATGTGGGTAGGTAAGGTCGTGTGGCTAGGTAAAGTCGTTTGGGTAGGTAAGGTCGTGTGGGTAGGTTAGGTCGTGTGGTTAGGTAAGGTCGTGTGGGTAGGTAAGGTCGTGTGGGTATGTAAGGTCGTGTGGGTATGTAAGGTCGTGTGGTAAGGTCGTGTGGGTAGGTAAGGTCGTGTGGTTAGGTAAGGTCGTGTGGGTATGTAAGGTCGTGTGGTTAGGTAAGGTCGTGTGGGTAGGTAAGGTCGTGTGGTAAGGTCGTGTGGCTAGGTAAAGTTGTGTGGGTAGGTAAGGTCGTGTGGGTAGGTAAGGTCGTGTGGTTAGGTAAGGTCGTGTGGTTAGGTAAGGTCGTGTGGGTAGGTAAGGTCGTGTGGGTAGGTTAGGTCGTGTGGTTAGGTAAGGTCGTGTGGGTATGTAAGGTCGTGTGGTTAGGTAAGGTCGTGTGGGTAGGTAAGGTCGTGTGGCTAGGTAAAGTCGTGTGGGTAGGTAAGGTCGTGTGGGTAGGTTAGGTCGTGTGGTTAGGTAAGGTCGTGTGGGTATGTAAGGTCGTGTGGTTAGGTAAGGTCGTGTGGGTAGGTAAGGTCGTGTGGGTATGTAAGGTCGTGTGGGTATGTAAGGTCGTGTGGTAAGGTCGTGTGGGTAGGTAAGATCGTGTGGTTAGGTAAGGTCGTGTGGGTATGTAAGGTCGTGTGGTTAGGTAAGGTCGTGTGGGTAGGTAAGGTCGTGTGGTAAGGTCGTGTGGCTAGGTAAAGTTGTGTGGGTAGGTAAGGTCGTGTGGTTAGGTAAGGTCGTGTGGTAAGGTCGTGTGGTAAGGTCGTGTGGTTAGGTAAGGTCGTGTGGTTAGGTAAGGTCGTGTGGGTATGTAAGGTCGTGTGGTTAGGTAAGGTCGTGTTGGTATGTAAGGTCGTGTGGTTAGGTAAGGTCGTATGGTTAGGTAAGGTCGTGTGGTTAGGTAAGGTCGTGTGGGTAAGTAAGGTCGTGTGGGTATGTAAGTTCGTGTGGTTAGGTAAGGTCGTGTGGGTATGTAAGGTCGTGTGGTTAGGTAAGGTCGTGTGGTTAGGTAAGGTCGTTTAGGTATGTAAGGTCGTGTGGTTAGGTAAGGTCGTGTGGCTAGGTAAGGTGGTGTGGTTAGGTAAGGTGGTGTGGTAAGGTCGTGTGGATAGGTAAAGTCGTGTGGGTAGGTAAGGTTGTGTGGTTAGGTAAGGTCATGTGGGTATGTAAGGTCGTGTGGTTAGGTAAGGTCGTGTGGGTATGTAAGGTCGTGTGGTTAGGTAAGGTCGTGTGGTTAGGTAAGGTCGTGTGGATAGGTAAGGTCGTGTGGTTAGGTAAGGTCGTGTGGTAAGGTCGTGTGGGTAGGTAAGGTCGTGTGGTAAGGTCGTGTGGCTAGGTAAGGCCGTGTGGTTAGGTAAGGTCGTGTGGTTAGGTAAGGTCGTGTGGTTAGGTAAGGTCGTGTGGTTAGGTAAAGTCCTGTGGGTATGTAAGGTCGTGTGGTTAGATAAGGTCGTGTGGTTAGGTAAGGTCGTGTGGGTAGGCAAGTTCGTGTGGTTAGGTAAGGTCGTGTGGTTAGGTAACGTCGTGTGGTTAGGTAAGGTTGTGTGGTTAGGTAAGGTCATGTGGGTATGTAAGGTCGTGTGGTTAGGTAAGGTCGTGTGGGTATGTAAGTTCGTGTGGTTAGGTAAGGTCGTGTGGTTAGGTAAGGTCGTGTGGGTAGGTAAGGTCGTGTGGTTAGGTAAGGTCGTGTGGTAAGGTCGTGTGGTTAGGTAAGGTCGTGTGGTTAGGTAAGGTCGTGTGGTTAGGTAAGGTCGTGTGGGTATGTAAGGTCGTGTGGTTAGGTAAGGTCGTGTGGTTAGGTAAGGTCGTGTGGTTAGGTAAGGTCGTGTTGGTAGGTAAGGTCGTGTGGTTAGGTAAGGTCGTGTGGTAAGGTCGTGTGGGTAGGTAAGGTCGTGTGGTAAGGTCCTGTGGGTAGGTAAGGTCGTGTGGTTAGGTAAGGTCGTGTGGTTAGGTAAGGTCGTGTGGTTAGGTAAGGTCGTGTGGTTAGGTAAGGTCGTGTGGTTAGGTAAGGTCGTGTTGTTAGGTAAGGTCGTGTGGTTAGGTAAGGTCGTGTGGTTAGGTAAGGTCGTGTGGTTAGGTAAGGTCGTGTGGTTAGGTAAGGTAGTGTGGTTAGGTAAGGTCGTGTGGTTAGGTAAGGTCGTGTGGTTAGGTAAGGTCGTGTGGTTAGGTAAGGTCGTGTGGCTAGGTAAGGTCGTGTGGTTAGGTAAGGTCGTGTGGTTAGGTAAGGTCGTGTGGTTAGGTAAGGTCGTGTGGTAAGGTCGTGTGGTAAGGTCGTGTGGCTAGGTAAGGTCGTGTGGGTAGGTAAGGTCGTGTGGTTAGGTAAGGTCGTGTGGTTAGGTAAGGTCGTGTGGTTAGGTAAGGTCGTGTGGTTAGGTAAGGTCGTGTGGTTAGGTAAGGTCGTGTGGGTAGGTAAGGTCATGTGGCTAGGTAAGGTCGTGTGGTTAGGTAAGGTCGTGTGGTTAGGTAAGGTCGTGTGGTTAGGTAAGGTCGTGTGGTTAGGTAAGGTCGTGTGGCTAGGTAAGGTCGTGTGGTTAGGTAAGGTCGTGTGGTTAGGTAAGGTCGTGTGGTTAGGTAAGGTCGTGTGGTAAGGTCGTGTGGTAAGGTCGTGTGGCTAGGTAAGGTCGTGTGGGTAGGTAAGGTCGTGTGGTTAGGTAAGGTCGTGTGGTTAGGTAAGGTCGTGTGGTTAGGTAAGGTCGTGTGGTTAGGTAAGGTCGTGTGGTTAGGTAAGGTCGTGTGGGTAGGTAAGGTCATGTGGCTAGGTAAGGTCGTGTGGGTAGGTAAGGTCGTGTGGGTAGGTAAAGTCGTGTGGGTGTGTGGAGTCTAAAACTACGGCTCTGAACACATCTAAATCACTCTTGAGAAAGGATAAAGATGGTTTGTACATGTTAAAATATTCATCTGTGTTTCTTTCACAACACATCAACTTTTTCATGTCACTATTCATCCTGAATGATACAGAGATCCGGTATACTAAAACAAAAATGTAAAAGCTTAAAAACAGCAAGTGTTGAGAAAAAATTAAAATCACATGACAAGTTGAATTGAAATTCTCTCGTGTGAATTCCATTTTCTGAAATGTCCCGTTTGCTTATAAAACACTCGCATCATCTTCAGTCATGACTTCAACACTCACACAATTTCAGTGAGACAAAATAAAAAGCTGTAGCTTGTAAAACGAAACAAAACACACCGAATTTCCCCTAACACGAGAAGGGAGTACTAAAGAAAAAAAATCCACTCAACCTCTATAAAATGTGGGTTATACGACACACAAAAGGTGGGTTGTACAAAACACACCTAAAAGGTGGGTTATACGACACACACCTCAACGTGGTGAATTCATAAACGACAGGGACATCCACCGCGGTATCACCATAATCCACCTCGCTGCCATCATATACCGCCGTGCGGCTACACTAATCCACCAGCATATCCACCTCAGCCAATGTAATCAGCACATCCATATCTCACATTGTAATCCACAAGGACATCCACCATAAATAGCAGACGAGAATGAGTTTAATTTCAATCCACACGATGGACCTTTCCCGCCTTTTTTTCAATCTGCGCGTGCTTTAAAAGGTCAGGGTCGTAAAACTTCTCTTTTAAATTATAAAACACGTCACTGCGTTTGGCTTTGCAGATTACAATTTTTTTTTTCAATTTAGGAGTAACAGGGTTTTTTTCAATTCACACAAAAGTTAGATTTTTAATTTAGGGGTGAAGCTCTACAAGGTTTAGAAACTTAAGAATTTACGGGAAATGTCAATCACTTTTAAAATAGCATCGCATTAGGGGTTTAGCTGAGATAGCTTAAAAGGATGTTAAGTCTACTTTGTATCATTTACGCTACAAAACGGTAGAATGTAGTTGGGTAATGATATTTTTTTGAAGCCATGTACGGATGTTTTAATAGATACATTTTATGATAACTCAACACATTTGTTTTAAAATTATTTAATGTTACACTCTTTATAGGTGGTATCAATTTAATTGTCGTTTATACATAACAAAAGAATCGTTGAATAGCAGCACTTTGACAGAAATAACCTGAAGAAGGCGGAAGTTTCATAATCAGCATCACAGTTAGCGTTAGGTGTGTTGCTGGGTTACATCCCCTGGAAGGATAACCTCCCTTCAATGATCGGTCACTGTATGGAAAGTGGGTGATAGGGGATAAATAGTTGGCAGAGTTACGGGACTTATCACGTAATGTCAATAGGAGTAAGGGTAGAGGTGGAAGAGGAAGTTTAGTCGAGATTAATTTTCCACCAAACAGGTCTAACCACTACAAAAATACTTTGATAATAAAATACTTAAAAAAAACTTTTTAAAAAACCACGTTTTTCTTGTGGACTAAAAAGTAGAAAATAACTATTTACATACATTTGATGACAAATAACGTGGGTACGTTCACCGTCAAATTTCTCGACCCATCTGCCCGACCCACGTTTTTTGTCATCAAATGTATGTAAATAGTTATTTTCTACTTTTTAGTCCACAAGAAAAACGTGGTTTTTTAAAAAGTTTTTTTTAAGTATTTTATTTTCTCCTTTTTAGTCCGTTGCTACACATGAAAAACGTGGTTTTTAAAAAAGTTTTTTATATAGTTTATTTTCTACTTTATCTAATGACTTGATTAAGTATGAATTGACTAAGTGTTTATAAATACACGGACTAAAAAAATCTTGAGCGACCAGGATTCGAACCTGGGTTGTCGCGGCCACAACGCGAAGTACTAACCACTATACGCGCGCTCGCATCGATTGGGGCCGAAGTAACTGTGTCAATAAGCCTTCAGTCTTGTCGGTATCTTTAGAAATCATGTCCTCAATTTTATGGTCCTTTGGGCGTAATTAAATTAAGCTAATTACGGTCTCTAATTGCTAGTTTTTATGATTGCATCTGAAATTGTTAGGCGAAAGTAACTTGCATGCCAAATTTCAGATCTATAGAGCAATCAGAAGTGGGCTAATTTTCGATGTCAATTTTAACAACAAACACATCCACACGAAGCTGAGTTAATAAAAACGTGTTAAAAAAAAAATAGCAGCGAACGAAATTGCAGATCGTCACGTAAAGATGACTTTGACAAACTAGACCACACGAGGGTTGTGTGATGAGCTGGTCCAGGGGGGGCGGGTACTGGCCCTTTGGGGTCTTTTTATGTGGCGGAGAATTCGCCGGTTAGGCCGAGGGTGGTAAATAAAACGGTCGTTAGGGGGCGTCGTACGGGCTGTATAAATTACGTCATTGATACAAAAAGGATGTCAGCGGTATGTCAGGAAGTGGAGTTATTTTGAAAAAAAAAGGGAGGCTAATGACACGTGACACACACGCCACGAACACACACACTTTAAATACGTGTATATATATATATATATATATATATATATATATATATATATATATATATATATATATATTCATTCCCGAAGTACACTTGCCCGAGTGATACAACCGCCAGAATATCGATTAGGGCGTTTGTCGCAATCGGGAAAAAGTCTTTCAGAAATTTGTCGTAGACCGATACTGCTGAAAATAACCTTTTTCAAGCACCTACTATTCTTGAGAGAAATTATAACCGTATCATCAATTATCGCATAACGTTGTTATTTAAAATTCAAAACACACAGTATAGACCCGCTGTAACGGTATCAACACTAGACAAACCTGAAATGTAAGGCTATGTAGCTGAGGTATGTTTGACGATTTGCCGTTTGGTACTTTCTAGCCTAAACGTCCTGGCTCCAAACAGAGGCGTAGCTACCACTTCCGGCGCCCAGGAGGAACTATGAATTTTGCGCTCCCTTCCTCCAATTTTTATAGTTAATGAAAAACCGCCTTACCCCACAATAATTTGGAAAAAAATGTGTGTGGGGGGAGGGGGGAAGCTTTTTTTAAATTTTGGTTTTCCAGAATTGAAGTAAAAACAGATAAATTAGTCTGTAGATCCAGATGGGAGTCTATTTTTAAAATTGTGTGTATAAATCAGTAGATCAGAACAAAATGAGTAATTTTATATTTTTTCCCTTCCTAGTTTGATATTGCGTCCACGGTTACCGCTCCGGTCCCTAGACCAGCAACATCCACACCGTGTCTAAAGAACCGCCGCAGGTATTTCGCTGTGGCACCAGAGGTCGCTGTCTCTCGCGACTTGAGCCGGTCCAGGAGCCTGGCTTTAGACAGTAAGTCGGCCAAGGACAAATCGCTTTACACCGCGGACGTACCGAGCAATTGATCTGCTTAACGTCGCCCGCGTGCTTGTTAACGAAATGAATTATTGAGCACGGGGATTAAGCCACGTGCCCGCGTCTTGAATTATTGCTCACCTCGGCTAAACGCACATACCCTGCACGATAACCCCCCCACCCCCACTTCTAAGCACGACATGCACATCGCGCGATCTTTGTGAACTTACGATGTGAGTACTCTTTAGCCTAGGTGAGCGGCCCTGGTCACTCCCAAAGGGGCGGGTGGTAGGGAGACAGGCGCCGAGATTACCCGAACGGAGCGGTTTGTGTGCACGTCCTCGCCAGTACCGAGATTCCATCCGTCATGCTTATGAAGTCATTGAGAGATCCATATCCCCCACTAGACTTCATGGGTTTTAGCTGAGCACAAAAAACTGCAGCTAGGAATTGTGCTGATTAGACAATCCCAATGTGCGTCATCATAAAGAAAGACAATTTTTCAAGAAATCTGAAGGGCTCTAGGTCGCAAAAAAAAAAGTGATAAGTATGTTGTGCTTTAGCATACAATGACATCGATAAAAGCGAACAATCGTAAAACATTAATATAATTTGATTAGACGTTATAATCATAATAAATAACAGAACAAATTACCGCCCTTAGTTTGATCTTTCAGCAATGAACAGAAGGGCCTGGGAAGCCATTAAAACGTTGGACGTATTTGTGATTACTTTCTTGTACCGGACTCAATCATATAATCTTAACCCTCACCCTAATCTACATTCATGTCAGTAACCTTTAATTTTAGCCTAACCGTAACTTAATCTTAACCCTCACCCTAATCTACATTCATGTCAGTAACCTTTATTTTTAGCATAACCCTAACAGCGGTACAGTTAAACCACCATACAATACTCTATCATTGTGATACAGATTGTACCCAATTCAAGGCTGAAAATCACATGAAATCCACACACTCGTGTACGCTTCTATTGTGTAACATAAATAAAACATGGGAGGGATGATGGGTAATGACAACTCTGTCTCTTTCTACACCTCTATCTGAGGTAAATATGTAAAAGATCTCATGAGCGACCAAACCTATAATTAAAGAAAACAAATTAATTTTATTTTCTTATTATCAGTGTATTTAAAAGTTTGTTATTATAAAGTTTTTTAATATATATTTTATTGCAGTTCGTCAATTTCATAAGTAGCACGAACCCTTAAAATTGCCCCCCCCCTACCCCCTCCAATAATAAACCTATCACAAGTCATACAAGTCAATTTTTAATGTCCTCTTCACTATATGCAGAGTATCTTTAATGTGACCCCCGCCCCTCCAACCAATACTGTCATCGGTAATTCACAAAACAAAATGAAATCTGCTGATGTGAGTTGTCGCCCGTGTCACACCTCCCTCATGTCAAGAGACTAGCCAGAACAATTTTCAAGAATTTTATCAACGAATTTTTCTAAACAATGTTCAAAAATCCAAATGAAGTGACTTGTCAGAACAATTTTCAAGAATTTAAATCAACAGACTTGGCAGAACAATTTTCAAGAATTTAAATCAACAGACTTGCCAGAACAATTTTCTAGAATATATATCATCAGACTTGCCAAGACAAAAAAAAAAAAAAAAAAAAAAAAAAAAAAAAAAAACCCA
Organism: Physella acuta; assembly: GCF_028476545.2. NCBI lineage: Eukaryota > Metazoa > Mollusca > Gastropoda > Physidae > Physella > Physella acuta. The sequence continues at coordinate 129,990 of NW_026732600.1, read as the reverse complement.
ACAAAAAACAACTCAGCACCCGACGACGGGGAGATAACCCAAGCCCTTCTAAACTCCATTAACCGGCTATTAGCAGAATGGTTTGGACAAAAAGTGCCCTCGGGGTAGTTCATTGACGTAACTGTTCCGAGGTTTTAAATGGTTTTGAGACAAAACGTTGTTCACCGTTAACCCTTTAATGTCTAGCTTTGGGTCTCCCCCATATTCCCCCCTCCTCCGCCCCATTCCCTAGTCTAGACTCGGGGGTTTCCTATTCCGTTATCTGGAACATTCAACTTCTAAGGCGTTTAAAATCATTGAATTTTGATTATTAAATAATTTATTATTTAGCTCTCATGCTTGTATTAAAGTCCAACAATGACAAGTCGAAGGAGCAGTAAGTAAAACCTAATATACACTTGATTAAACTAGGCGTTTAACTGTGGTAAGGTGGGTATTAGAAAGGTAAGTAAAACCTAATATAAACTTGATTAAACTAGGCGTATAACTAGTAAGGTGGGTATTAGAAAGGTAAGTAAACCTAATATAAACTTGATTAAACTAGGCGTATAACTAGTAAGGTGGGTATTAGAAAAGTAAGTAAAACCTAATATAAACTTGATTAAACTAGGCGTATGACTGTGGTAAGGTGGGTATTAGAAAGGTAAGTAAAACCTAATATAAACTTGATTAAACTAGGCGTATAACTGTGGTAAGGTGGGTATTAGAAAGGTAAGTAAAACCTAATATAAACTTCATTGAACAAGAAATAAGGTAGAAACTAACTAGCGAAATAAAACTTGAAGGACATACACGGTGCTTTGTTTAGTTTTGATCACAATACATGTAAGTATAGGGACAATGCTTATTTTAAAGTTTATCTAGCGCCATCTTTTGTGTGATCCTATTGGCTAATGGGTGATTAGTGAACGCCCCTTTAGTGCATTTTCCGGATTGTTGGCTACGTTATGGTACAATAGAAAAACCATGTTTACTTGAAATATATTCAGTAAAAAGCTACTTTCACACATAACTCACCAGTAAAAAGCTACTTTCACACCTAACTCACAATTATAAAAACCATGCAAATCATACCCAGCGATATTTTTTCTCGTCCCAATAACACTCAACTAGGCGGAAGAGTCAAAGACTGTTTTTTTTTTCTATCACATTAGCCTTCAGATTGCCTTAACAAGACTGCATTAGAAGCGTTAATAAGTAAGGCCAGTCCATACGGAAACAAGAATAACAGGACTTAAAATGGACTTAGCTGTATGGGAATATTGAAGGTTAAACTAGAATAACAGGACTTAAGACAGACATCGTTGTATGAGAATATAGAAGAAGAGCCGACACGCGGCATATCATACGCCGCTATTTAGTTGTTTTATTTTCTACTTTTCAGTAATTCATAATGTGTGAATTCGACAGTGCCAATGCCGCCACTGAAAATATTTGCTTTAAAACACTATCAGTAGGTCGTTAAGGACGATAACCCCCCCCCCCCCTCCTTCCCCCCACCTCCCCACCACTACCCCACCCCTCCCCACCCGTGAAAGCAGCCTCCTCTTAGTTACCTCTCCTAAATTTAAAATCGTTTCAAACTAAATTATCTGCCCCTAACAGCCGTCACTAAACCCGGCTCTACGATTGTAAACATTTATCGTGAACCACAGCTCAACAGACCATGTGGGGTGGGGATGGTAGGGATATGCTTAGAGAGGAAGAGAGGGGCTGCTAGGCGCGCTTACAGCTTGGTGTTTTCTAGGGTATCCTAGAAGAGAATTATATATATATATATATATATATATATATATAGATTAGAACTAGAAAACAGGCCTTAACATAGACAGCAGTATGGGAATATATATGATTAGAACTAGAATAACAAGCTTTAAGACAGACATCGTTGTATGAGAACAGAAGATTAGAGTCTGAGCCTTGATTTAGATCTTCAGGTGGTGTGAGAAGAAATGACAACAGAAAATGACTAGTTCATCAAACACGTGATCAAAGCGGCATCTGGCTTTAGTGTTGGCACAGGGGATATGATGGAGAGGTTTAAACGAAGACCGCCTACAATACTTCCGCATCCGGGGACAAATATTATGGGCAAACAGTCGCTGTTTCTTCTCTAGTTCCCATAGTAGTATGAACACTAAAAACATAAGTTCACATGTATTAGTGCTGGTTATGTATACTGCTGTGTGAGTCGTAATCCGGGTAATGTACTAATTATCCTGCTGTCCAACGGGGGGGGGGGGGGGGGGGGAGGTTGCATATGCCCCTTATAGTTTTTCCAGGTATTTCGGTACAGGGCTAGTTTTTCCAACTGTCGTGTGCTAATTCGTTCTTGTGTCACACACCAAGTCGAGTATCCAGATTTTTTATAGCCTTCTTATTATTGTTTTGTCTAGCGGAGTCCATTCGAAAGTTTTTCTTGATACACTGGCCATTGACTACCTCAGATAATGGCCCACCTCTCACCATTTTTAGCGGAGGTTTTTTTTTTAAATCTCCGACATGGAAAATATACCTATATCACGATATTACTATGCGTTAGCTAGAGCAGTGAGTTCCCTACATGGAGGGGGGATACAAGCAACAACAGTACGACCGAGTTTCTTTCAGACTGTCCCCCTCCCTCTCCCTCCCCCCCCACCCCCACCCACAGGAAGAGGTCCCAGTCCCCCATGGAGCGGAATAGAAATAATTTAGAAATAAATACTTTGTGTCCACCCCCTCATCGGAAAATTTATTACTTAGTCCGCCTCCCAATAATTTCAACCCCCCCCCCCCACCCCCGTAGAAAAAAATGTCTAAAAAACCACTTTATTACGATTTAGACGATGTTGCTAACGCAATGTTTATGTAATCAGCCAAGCCTTTTATCACATGTTACATAGAAACAATTTAGAATATTCCAGATATATATATATATATATATATATATATATATATATATATATATATATATATATATATATATATATATATATATATATATATATATATATATATATAAATCTTCATTGAAATATAAAGCTTTAGATATAATATCTACACATCTGAACACAAAGTAGATAATAATTTAGCTATGCGAACAAAAACAGTAATTAGAAACAGTGACAAGATTACCGCACTGCACGGTAACTCGGGGCGTGACAGGATTACCACCCTGTACGGAAACTCGAGGCCTCTCCATTTTTTGGTGTTTAGAACAAGAATCTGTGAAAACTTTTACTTGTGTCCCTCATATCTGAATGTTGAACCACAGTACTTTATGGCGTATACACTGTAGTTGTTTATCCAGTAACTTAAAACCGTTTGTTAAAAATTGAATTATTTGTTTTATTGTGCCACACTGTCACGCGGACCCCTGCTCCCCTCCCCCCCCCCCCCCACCCTATCTTTAAAGCCTTCGATCAAATTAGAACTTAGCTTAATGTTTGAAGTTATAATTATTTAATTATTTATTATTGCGGCGGTCGTCTCACATTTTGGTATTAGGATTTCCTGGTTTGTAGCAGTGATAATTACAATATCAAACATCGGGAGCCTGATACACTACAAACACCAACCTAACTAAGGCGATGCTGTCCCCTCTTTATTTCAGCCCAAGACGCTGCTCAAATATTTTGTCCCCATTGATACTGCTACCGGCCACATATTTGTTAAACGTACCACGTAGCAGAGCCGGTCTACTCGAACCTTCTCAGTCGCGTCGCGTGTGGGGTCTAATCGCGCGCACAATGGAGGCGTCCGTCGCACGGAGAGACGAGTCGTCGATCGACCGGGACGGATCGACCGTCGTAGACTGGTGTCGAGTGGGGCAGGGGTTCTCAAACAGCGAGAAGTGTCACGTGGTTTGAATGTGTCTCATGTCCGCGTGTTTGTGGATATTCAACAAATCTCCATCGGCAAAGAGCTTTTGATTAAATGATCGTGTAGAGTAAACGAATACGTTACATAGGAGATTAGGGGTATTAATGCCCGTCTGACAAACATTCAACTTTCGATAGTTTTTAAGTGGCCTATAACATTTTTACCAAGAAGTTTTTTTTTTTTTTGACAGCCAAACCCTAGATCTTCAGATGAGCATAATTTTATTTTGATTTTTTTTAAAGCGGGGAAGTAGTAGGGTGGTGGGGGAGGGGGTATATACGATATTATTTAGTTTACTCATGATAAAGTGGAGTAATTTAATTTTACGAAATTTGGTGCGAGAAAAATCAGGGCTATAGTTACAGAACCCAGACATTGTACTAAAAGTTGTAGCTAGCAGTAGTGGCGTCGCTAGGTCAGGTGTCACCCGGTTCGGCACCTCATGGTGTCTACCCCCGCCCCCGCCTCGCGACGCCTCTGCAGCCAAGACAACAGTCATTCAACTACAGTCCTTCATATCCAATTTGAGATACCATCCATAGATCCAAAACATCTTAGTATTAAAAACAAAAGCCTATAGCCTTAAAACCGCCAGCCATTATATATATCCTAGAGCCCTAACATAATTTACCATTATATAATTGTATAGCCCCAAAACAATCAGCTATTTTCTATCGTATTACCCTAAAACAATTTGCCATAATAAAACAATTTGCCATAACAAAACAATTTGCCGTAACAAAACATTTTGCCATAAGAAACCAATTTGTTTGCCATAACAAAACAATTTGCCATAGCAAAACAATTGGCCATAACAAAACAATTTTCCATAGCAAAACAATTTGCCATAGCAAAACAATTTACCATAACAAAACAATTTGCCATAACAAAACAATTTGCCATAACAAAACAATTTGCCATAACAAAACAATTTGCCATAACAAAACAATTTGCCATAACAAAACAATTTGCCATAACAAAACAATTTGCCATAACAAAACAATTTGCCATAACAAAACAATTTGCCATTTTAAAAATCCTACAGCCCCTCCCTGTCTCCTTAACACGCACTAGGAATACTCAAGGGCCACAACCCACTTGCCGTATTGACCCACCTAAAATAGCCGGACCCGTCAAGCGGCGTGTAAGCTACGTACGTAGCCTGATGTAGCCACACTCAGAGTTGCTGGCCATATGTACGTAGCCTGATGTAGCCACACTCAGAGTTGCTGGCCATATGTACGTAGCCTGATGTAGCCACACTCAGAGTTGCTGGCCATACGTACGTAGCCTGATGTAGCCACACTCAGAGTTGCTGGCCATATGTACGTAGCCTGATGTAGCCACACTCAGAGTTGCTGGCCATATGTACGTAGCCTGATGTAGCCACACTCAGAGTTGCTGACCATATGTACGTAGCCTGATGTAGCCACACTCAGAGTTGCTGGCCATACGTACGTAGCCTGATGTAGCCACACTCAGAGTTGCTGGCCATATGTACGTAGCCTGATGTAGCCACACTCAGAGTTGCTGGCCATATGTACGTAGCCTGATGTAGCCACACTCAGAGTTGCTGACCATATGTACGTAGCCTGATGTAGCCACACTCAGAGTTGCTGACCATATGTACGTAGCCTGATGTAGCCACACTCAGAGTTGCTGACCATATGTACGTAGCCTGATGTAGCCACACTCAGAGTTGCTGACCATATGTACGTAGCCTGATGTAGCCACACTCAGAGTTGCTGGCCATATGTACGTAGCCTGATGTAGCCACACTCAGAGTTCTTATTTCTACTTTGGCTGGTCAGTTCCGGTCAGTTCGCGGAGTGGCTTACGTCTAGCTTGGACCTATTTCACCTTCCCGCTCAGGCAAATATACAGTCGCTGTCACCGTGTATCTTATCCTGTTTGTGACATCTGGAACTCCATGGGCTTGAACCTGCGACTCAAACCCCAGAAGGTGCGAACACGACTAAGTCAGTTAACCAATTCTTCTTTCTTCTTTTAGTAAGATTTTAAAACAAAGAGCCAACACTTAAATCAATCTCCCTGTCCCACTTTGTTTTTAAGCAAAGAGACTGACACACACTTCATTTAACCTTTCAACTATCTGAACACGAAACGAACCTAAAAAAAATTACTAATGGAAGAATTTTTTTTTTAAAACCCATCTCTTCTCATCCTAGACTGAACCGACCCACTCCCTCCCCACCCCCCAGTGACACATGTAGAGGGGGAACCAATCAATTTACTATTGACCTGTCTCCCCCCCCCCTCACGGACTAACCTGTTTCCTCCTCCACACCCCCCTCGTCCACATACCGTCTTCACGGCTACTCTAGGACTTGTTTTTTTCTTTCTCCCACTGTTATGGGCAGAAAAAAAGGGAGACGATTTGTTGTTTTCACGCTATGAAGTGCACCTTCATTAAGGGAAACAATTAGGCGAGGTTTTAAGCCCAGGAACTGACCTAGACTCTGACTATACAATTTACAATATGAGCTCAATAGGCGGGAGAATTTAAAAAAAAATAAGGAATCGGATTAACAGTGTGATGTGCCTCCAATTTAAGAGCTAATTTGTTTTCTTGCAATAAAAATGTCCACGTTTTTAGGTTGTTCTGTATCAGCTGGGTTGGACGGGGAGATATCATTTGGTTAGGGAGTTTTGTTGCACATTGCTTAGTCAAACGTAAAGACATATTGTGTGTGGGCGTTAAAAGAAATATTACTTTTATATAACGAGCAAAAGCAGTATTTGTTCTGGCAAATGGTAACCGCGCAAGTCAAATTGATACATTGTGCCACTACACTCTGCTGCTTCTACTGCACATTTTTGCAGAATGCCTCTACAAACAAACTCCACGTTTTTCTAATAAACTCATGCCATAGAAATAATGTCGTTTATTGAGGATCAATTTTTGTATTTTTAATCTTTCTTTCATGTTCTGTTTATACGCTTTTATAATTGAGCTTATTTTCATAGTTCAATCGATGTTTATTAAAGACCGATAGCAAAACAAGGAAAGATGCCTATAAGATTTAAGAATCTAGGCATGTCCCTACCACCCCAACCCCCACATGGTCTGGTGAGCTGTGGTTCACGCTAAATGTTTACAATCGTAGAGCCGGGTTTAGTGACGGCTATAAGGGGCAGATAATTTAGTTTGAAACGATTTTAAACTTAGGGGAGGTAACTAAGAGGAGGCTGGTTTCACGGGGTTGGGGGGGGGGGAGGAGGGGGGTAGGGGTTGGGGGAAAGGGGGGGGGGGGTAGTATCGTCCTTAACGACCTACTGATAGTGTTTTAAAGCAAATATTTTCAGTGGCAGCACTGGTACTGTCGAATTCACAAATTATGAATTACTGAAAAGTAGAAAATAAAACAACTAAATAGCGGCATATGATACGCCGCGGGTTGGCTCGTTAACTTTAAACCAACATCGCCGTAAATGACCAAATGCGTGGAACATTCAACGCAGATAGAGTAAGAGAGACAGACGCCGCGTGAACTTTGACCTTTGTCACCGGATGGACGTAGAACCACCCGTTGGTTTTATCCACTCCTCCAAACATCCTGACGTCATTTCGTCTTTCACGCATGGGTGATTTCGATGACATGCCATTTCCTGCACTTCACGGTGTGGAGAGTGGCTGTTGTTTGTTTTTAGTGAATGCTAAAACTAGATCATCCATTCATTCTTGATAACAAAACAGATTAGAGTAAAAATAAATGTATTTGACAATGATGTGTTAGGACGGGGAGGTAAAGAGTCTAACAGACCATCCATCTCTTGTATTGCGTCAGTGTTGGGCGCAATCCGCCTGGGAAATTACCCCGGGATTGGCAGAAGATAAACAACGGCGTCCAGCACTGAACCCAGCAATCTATTTATCTCCTCGCTAAGCTTGACTGCTAGCCCGAAAGTCGCGAGTTCAAATCACGGACTAGCTAGTACACCCCTGAGTCCACCCAGCTCTAATGGGTACCTGGCTCACGTTAAAGAAACTAAAGTCGGCTGGACATAGAGCTGATCACAAAATCCTTTCATATGCCGAAGTCAAGAAACGGGTGAATTATTCTTCTATGGATTGTTAGATCTGAAAGGTGGACTACCCCTCTCATCCCAACTATGTTTTTAAATATCATCACTAAACCATAATAAAACAACAACAAAGACATGACTAAGATTTCTGTCATCATTACTCCAGACCCGGAAGTACAACTTCTCCAGACTTACAAATTGTGGTCTGCTTACATATCCATGTGGGACGGCGTGGTCCAATGGTAGAGTTAACAACTGCTAACCAGAAAGTCTCGAGTTCAGATCCCGGCCTGATTCCACCCAACTGATGAATACATGACTCACGTTAAGGAAAACAAGGCATTTGGGCATAGTGCTAACCACACTATTCCCTAATATGACGAGGTTTTACTGAAACAGATGGACTCTACTTCATCTAACCCATGTGATTCGGGCACGAACGGAAAAAAAAGATGATAATGATTACACAGCCCTAATGCTTTACAGATATCCGAAAAGAATATAAAGGAATAAAGTAAAAATGAATAATACTACAACAAATTCAAATATTTGTTTAAAGTTAAGTTACCAACTTTAGCCAGTATATGTTCCTCATTAAAAGAGTAGATGCTGCCTTGTAACGGAGATATATAGCGAGTCGCATGCAAACCTCATACAGATTTACTAGCTGTACAATAAATCAACACCTCAGCTTTTCACAGCTCACGAAAAAGCAACTAACACAAAAAAGTTGAAAGAAGTTGAAAATAGAAAAAAAATCATTTTCCGGTTATCGGAAATCGCTGAAAAATTGATACAGATCTATAAATTTGATATAATACTTATATATGAACTTTCATCAACCTGGCTGTAACGGTACTCAAGTTATCGTGTTCACAGACACACACACACACACACACACATACACACAGACATACGGGCAAGATAGCAAAACTATGTTTTTCCGACTCAAGGAGGTGTAAAACGTCGAGATATGCAACAATCTCGATTTTTTTTTGCACGATTACAAGACTTTTCTCTATACTTCGTATACGAGAAAGTAAAAAATTAATTTAATTTAGATTTCGTTTTTGTTCAAACACATGAACTTCTTTCACGGACCGCAGCCATAGTAAAAAAAAAACTTCCACCAAAAAAAAAAATTCATTCATTCAATCGCCATTTGACCTTTATCCACCCGAACTCTAAATTTAATTAATTAACCTAATTACGAATGCAAATTTTACCCTACATTTCATGACAATTGTTCTTGACACAATTTTTTCCCCCACCACGCGAAGATTTGGTGTTTGTAGAAGGTTTGTTTAAAGAACCGGTTACAAAATTCGAAGACCTACAAACTAACGAATGGCCAGTGAAAACCTACAAACGAATGAATGGACAGTCTTGAACTAGGCTGAGATCTAGATCCACTTTTAAAAACTCTGTCCCATTTTCGAAATAAAGCAAACATGTTCAAATGGAAAAGTTATGAATAGACTGCGCGCGCTGCTCCGATCGACCCGTCTTTTTACAGCAGACGCGAACATCCTAGGGTCAGATGTGACGGCACGTGCGATTGAAAAGATTACAGAAAAGCAATTAGTCCAGATATTTAATTGGCCGAAGGCTTGAGGTCAGTTTTTGTACCATTTTTTTTCAAGTAAGGTTTTATGGACAATAGAAGATCTACACATTAATTCATCTGTCAAGATGCATACAATCATAAATAACAATAAGGTCTCTAATATACGAACAAATGGATGCCTTTACCTGAAAAATAAAGTGAAATGTGGATCTGTACTTAAATACATTGATATGGGACGACGTGGTCTAAGCGGTAGAGCGCTAAGCTGCTAACCCGAAAGTCTCGAGTTCGAATCCGGGTCCCTGAGTCCACCCAGCTCTGATGGGTACCTAACTCATGTTAGGGACAGTAAAGGTGACTGGGAAAAGTGCTAATCACACCCTCGCTTCACATGCCGAGGTCTAAAGAGGTCTTTACTTTTTCAAAATACAATGTTCAGTGGCGTGGTCAGTGGGGTGGTGTGGGTGAGTGGTCAGTGGGGTGGTGTGGGTGAGTGGTCAGTGGGGTGGTGTGGGTGAGTGGCCAGTGGTGTGGTGTGGTTGAGTGGTCAGTGGGGTGGTGTGGGTGAGTGGTCAGTGGGGTGGTGTGGGTGAGTGGTCAGTGGGGGTGGTGTGGGTGAGTGGTCAGTGGGGTGGTGTGGGGGAGTGGTCAGTGGGGTGGTGTGGGTGAGTGGTCAGTGGGGTGGTGTGGGTGAGTGGTCAGTGGGGTGGTGTGGGGGAGTGGTCAGTGGGGTGATGTTGGTGAGTGGTCAGTGAGATGGTGTGGGGGAGTGGTCAGTGGGGTGGTGTGTGTGAGTAGTCAGTGGTGTGGTGTGGGTGAGTGGTTACTGTAATGGTGTGGGTAAGTGACCTAGTGCACGACTACTAACCCCATGTCCCTGAATCCACTCATTCCTTTTGGGTTCCTGATCCCTACAGATAAAGGCGGGGGGGGGGGGGATGTCAAAAAATAAATATAAACTCTACTTTATCTAGTCTGAAAGTAAACATTTTTACACCATCACTACCAGACGGGCGCTAATTTTTAAAATTTATAGTGTTATTTTAAAAGAAATTCCATTAATTAAGTTATAAAAATAGTTTTTTTTAGCTTCGGAATTCCCATACATTTTTATTAAATAAAAAAAAAAATTACGGTACGATTTCCTTCACTAAACTTCAAATAAAAATTCATTCTCCGGATGACGGGTAGTTTCCCCTGGGTTTCATACGTCTACACATCAGGACACGACTTTTGCAAGGTTTTTATCAGTGACAAGTTCATTCCAATACATCAATTCCGACAGTCTGGCTCTCAACTCTGGGCACCAATACACATTTTTCATTTTCAGACTTCATGAGTTCCACAGTTCCATTGCAAAAGTGAAATGCTTTCAAAGTGAAGTTTTTAATTTTATGATGGAAGACGGTGTTTAAATAATAAGGGGGAAAACCCTAAAGAATACAATTATTGAAATTTAGGCATCAATCAACATTCTTTCTTTTTTCGGATTTTAAAAATATTATTACAAAAATGACATATTTTCAAATGAATTCTTTGATATAATTGTATGATTGAAGACTGAGTTAAATAATTGGAAAAATAAATTGCAAGAAACGTTACTGAATTTTAGTCACCGATCAACAGTTTTCATTTTCAGATTTTTCAACCACCAATATAAAAATAAAACATTTTCAAAAAAGGAACTCTATAAAATAATCATATCTATAATTGAAATGGATTTTAATATATTGAAAAATAGTTTTATAACACCCGTTAAACTTTGTGTACTAAAAATATTTTATTTTAAGAATTCTCGAGTCGCAGCGTAAAAGTGAAACATTTTCAAATCGAAAAGTATTTGATAAAACCTTATGATTGAAATAGCATTTTAAACACGCATATATAAAACAAGCAACTCAAAAATGAAATGGTATGCAGAGAACGTTTTACTCTAAGTAGATTTAATTGAATCCACCATCTTCAAAAGATGCACGTCTTAGCAGTTTATTTTCTCGCCACTCGTCTAGTCAATTTGAGGTCAAGTTTGTCATGTCAATGAGAGTAAGAGCAAAACTATCAAGGCTGTGTCACGTGGTTTCATTTGGTATGCAAAGTGGGTCAGCCGGGGGCAGGAGACGGTCGTAATGAGTGGCTTTCACACCTAGTTACCCAATCAGATCGCGCCACGTCAGGACACAAACACTACAGAAACAATTGGCACGTTAGGGAGAAGATGGGGAATTTTTTAAGTCTATTTTTAGCACGGTTGGGCGTTTTAGGGGCTGGAGTAACAGAACGTCAAGCTATAGGGGGGGGGGGGGTCAAAGTTCGGTTTAAAGATGGTCTTAGGACTTGAACAATTTTTTTCCCAAATTTACGTGAAAGTAGTGTGAATGGAAGTGGGGTAGATTATGTAAGCGTGACCGAGTTTTACGAAAACGACCCCTTCATCCTAGAGTAACATAATATCACAAAGTCTAGAATCTAGAATAGCCCGCCCCTCACCTACCCTAAAGTTAGCCACCACCCCCGTTACAAGACGTCACACAATTTCCATCAACTTAAGAAAAATGGAACAACTCTAGTATCCGCTGTTTATTTTTAACTAGCCATCGGTACCCGTTGCATGTGAATATAGGTCTATATATTTTTAATTTTATACATTTTTTAGAAGAATATTTTATAAAATAGTTATTGGTCAAAACGCAATGTGATTTACTACAAGTTTAACGATATTAGTGACAAAGTAAAGAAATAACTAAATAGCTAAAAGTCCGACACATTTAAAATAACATAGGCCACTAATACCTATTAGAAAAAATAAAGCCAACTTATATACATAATTATTCAACACAACACCATATTAAATGCACACATTGATTACAAGACTTAAATGATTCCGTTAAAAAAACCGGCCTTTCAATGGAGAAGTGCTATTACATATTAGGATAGATAGCATTACGTTGTACTCAAGATCCTAAATGGAACAAAAGTCAGGTCACGCCCCCGATTCTCCCCGCCCCCATATAGGCTATGTCTCGATTGTTTTAACCCTAGATGACGATTACAAAAGCACATATATATATATATATATATATATATATATATATATATATATATATATATATATATATATATATATATATATATGTATAATATATGAGGGGATAGTGCTACATTCCCAGAGATCCAATAATTCCGAGACAGACGACAAGAAAATAAAACAAGTCAGACGGCATTGTGTCATTAATGAAGAGAAGATTGTCGACTGAGTCGGGTCCACACATCTGGCAATTCAGTCACGATCTTGTCAGATTTTTTTATATTTTTGTTACACCTTACACCTTAAAAATATTGTTGTCACAAATTGGCTGTTGTTGAATACGTCGGTAAAAAAAAAGGTCCGCCTATGGTTGTTGATAATTTAGTTATTTAGCCCAAGGGGAGATAGCTCTGTTAACCAACAGACTGTTGGATAAAGGTTAAATTACTAAAATAATTATTGGACCCACAATAGATATAAATTGATTGGAAATTTTAAAACTTGATTATGAAAATGATATTTCTATGGTGTAAACTTAATAAAAAAAATTCAGCGACGATATCCTGCAAGCAAGAGGTAATACAACAATGTACATGTTTTACAAAATGTTGTGACGCCATATACAGAACAACATATTTCCTTCTAGAGAATCATACAGCCCCCCGCCCCCCTGTTCTTTTCTAGTAGGGGTAGGTGTGGGCGGATGACACTGGGTGACACCCTACCTCGTGACGCCACTGTTCCTACATGTACACACAACATACACTTTTGGGGGGGGGGGGGTGGGAAGAGTCTGGGGAGTAACGTTAATGTTACGTTGTAATAATCAGGTATATATTGTATTGCAAATGCACGAATCTTGAATGAAATACGTATAAGATGTTGTAAGAAACATCTGATAAATAACTTGAGCTCTCCCAACTTTACGGACCTCTAAAAATAGAATTTTTAAGTGCCTAAAAATTGTAATTGCTCTTTAATAAAACAATAATATTTTTCCGCTTAAAAAGTTTCAATTTATGGAGGAAAAAAAAGGTAAAATTAAGCTGATATTGATTTAAATGTTGCAATTCATAAAAAAAATTAGCAGAACGTCTTGCAGAATGAGCAAAGCAGATATTTATTACCATATGAACTAAAATCTTCAAGTCTCAATATATAATTCAACGACGTTTTCTTATGGATCAAAACACTAATCTTGGATTAACTGTACATGACAGAGTGCATAATATCATGTGTGTGTGTGAGCAAAAAGTTGGAGGATGAGGGTGTGTGTGGGATGGAGGGTGTGTGTGGGATGGGGGGTGTGTGTGAGATGGGGGGGGGGGTGTACTCGTAAAGTAATAATGATCTCGTGACTTCAGATTTTTTTTGGCTTTTTGCAATGAAACAATCGGCGATGTATATTCAAACAACTTCAATGGGGGTGACTTAATATACAAGGTAATAAACAGAAACATTTTTTTATATCTTTGATTCTTTTCTAACTTGCAAGAAGTAGTAGGAGGTCTAAAAATAGACGGGCACAGAAAGACAACACCGAGAAGGGGTGAGATACAAGAAAAGACTTTTAAGAAACTGACGAACGAAGAAGCCAAGCGACAATTCACGTTGGGCCAACATTGATAAGAATGGAAAATCTAGATTCGGCCTTAACGTTTCTTAAGTGACACTCACGCGGGCAAAGAATCTGGCTAGTGTGGCTCAGCGAGACAGCTGTAATGGGGGGCTGAACGTTGCCGGTTGGGACGAAATGAACCAACTTGTATGCAGGTGACCAAATCGTATTAAACTCAAGAAGCCAAAATGTGTTGAATGTTGGCCGAAGGAAGGTGGAGGCGACTGGCCAAAATGGCTCAAGTGAGCCGGGGCCATTTATTTCTGGGAGCCGCCACCGGATGCCGGTGGGTAATGAAATTAAGAGGGCGACACGTGAGGGTATGAATAAAAGATGTGGGGGGCGGGGCATTGGCGTGGTGATGCAGTGAATGACACGAGATAAGAAGACACCAATTTATGTCAATCTTTTTATTTTTGTCTAAACACAGAGGGCTTGTTGATATTCTACGTACGTTTGTGGGGAGGGGGGGATTGGGTTGGGAGAGTGGACAGGGGTAGGGACGGTCAGAGTTTCTTCCAGGCATCTCTTCGAAGAAAGTCTACCGCCCCCCAGAAAAAAGTCTAACGCCCCCCGAAAATTTCAAGTGCCCCCCCCCCCCCACAAGAAAAAAGTCTGGAAGAAACACTGGAGACGGCCTAAATATATAGGGGTGGTTGATATTCTACAACACCGTGGTGGTGGGGGGGGGGGGGGGCTGGATGGGGAAGGCGACAATGGTAGGTGGGGGGGGGGTCTAAACACATAGGGGTAGTTGATATTTTACACAATTATGTAAAAAATTAATACATTTTTCAGGAAAAAAAAACATAAACTTGAGTCAGGGCGCCCGTATAAACTGGGTAGCCCACCCATTGACGTTCCACAGACTCGAACCCGGGATCCGAACCCGAAGCTCTCGGGTTAGCAGGCGTAAGCTCTACCATTCGACTACACCGACACCTATGTCATGATTGTGGTTGCTTACACAAACAACAATAGCGACGTGGAAGACGAAACAAACGTAAACCCAACACGTGATTAGAACGTGAGTAGATGTGCAGCGACTCACCTGTAAGACACCCAGTCTCCCGTCAGATCGGGTGGCAGCGGGGTACTCACCAGCTGGTTCCTGACACGATGGAGGACGCTGGCGCAGCTCTGCTCACGCCAGTCCTCGCGGTACACAAAGTGCGGGTTCGAACCTCTCACTGCTGTTAGCACTGTGGGGGGGGGGGAGAGAAGAGGGTTATATCAGTGGTGAGACAAATGGTGATATTAGTGGTGAGACAAATGGTAATGTTAGTGGTGAGACAAATGGTGATATAAGTGGTGAAACAAATGTTGATATTAGTGATGAGACAAATGGTGATATTAGTGATGAGACAAATGGTGATATTAGTGGTGAGACAAATGGTGATATTAGTGGTGAGACAAATGGTGATGTTAGCGGTGAGACAAACGGTGCTATTAGTGGTGACACAAATGGTGATATAAGTGGTGAGACAAATGGTGATATTAGTGGTGACACAAATGGTGATATTAGTGGTGAGACAAATGGTGATGTTAGCGGTGAGACAAACGGTGCTATTAGTGGTGACACAAATGGTGATATAAGTGGTGAGACAAATGGTGATATTAGTGGTGACACAAATGGTGATATTAGTGGTGAGACAAATGGTGATATTAGTGATGAGACAAATGGTGATATAAGTGGTGAAACAAATGGTGATATAAGTGGTGAGACAAATGATGATATAAGTGGTAAAACAAATGGTCATATTAGTGATGAGACAAATGGTGATATAAGTGGTAAAACAAATGGTCATATTAGTGATGAGACAAATGGTGATATTAGTGATGAGACAAATGGTGATATAAGTGGTGAGACAAATGGTGATATAAGTGGTGAGACTAATGAATATCTTAGGGGTGAGACAAACGGTGCTATTAGTAAAGAGACAAATGGTGATATTAGTGGAGAGACATTATTGGTGACATTATTGGTATTCCTGGAGGTGACACAGGAAAAACTCCACCGACACTGTTTGATAGGTGATAATAAATGGTGATACTCGTGGTGATGACAGATATAGTAATTTTAAATGGTGACAATGGCAAGCGGTGAAGTGGTAAAAAAAACACATTCTCCAATTTAAGTTTATTTAAATATACCATACAGTTGAAACAGATTTTTGTTATCGGCAAGGTGTGATGTAGCTAAATCAACACAATCTCCCAATATAAATAGATTTATAACACACCGTGTAATCAACACAGATACCGTAACTAATTACACAACTGAAGATAAGCACGCCCAGTAACTTATTTTTACGACGGCGGTTATAATAAGCAATTCGTGATTGTCTTACAATGTTCAACATTCTTAAATCTATGTGTACGTGTTACGGTACAAAACATTACAGGATACAAGGAATGATACAAATAAAGATACTATGGATGTAAACGGAAATATATAAATTGTAATCCAGTGAATAACACAATCTACAAAGGAGTAGGCCTATATCAGGAATGATACAAATAAAGACACAATGAATGGGACACGGAATAATACAAATAATAATACAGCAAATAATACGCTATACAAGGAAGTATATCAGGAACAGAGGCGTAGCGAGGGGGGATGGGGGGTGCGGACCGCACCGGGTGACACTATTTAGGGGGTTGACACCAAGGCAAAAAATAGTAAAATACATAGAGAAAAAATTGAGGGGGGGGGTGCAAATCGAAAGTTTGAGTGAGGGGGGTTCAAATCGAAAATTGAAAGTTTGTCCCTGGGAAGAGTCGCTACGCCTCTGAGGGGGTGACACCATTAAGTGCCGCACCGGGTGACACCCGACCTCGCTACGCAACTGATCATGAATGATACAAATAAAGACACAATGAATGGGACACGGAATGATACAAATAATAATACAGCGAATAATACACTTTACAGTGAAGTAAATCAGGAATGATACAAATAAAGACACATTGAATAGGACACGTACTGATACAAATAATATAGTTAATAATACACTCAATAAGGAAGAATATTAGGAATGATACGAATACAAATGCAATGAATGGGACATGAAATGATACAAATAATAATACAACGGGTAACACAATCTGTGATTGTAAAAACAGCTGAAGCTACTAGAAATGCATACGCTGTTGCAAACGTCTCAGAAGATGATTATAAAACTTGATTGATGCCCTAATGCCCGTGTTATTGTTTTTTTTTTTCTTTAGAATTTACTGCTTGCGATTTTTCGTGATTTGCATGATGATCGTCTAAAAAACTGAGAAACAAGATCACAATAAAGATAATGTTTAAACAGAAAACGGCAATGTTTAAAAAAAAAATACGCCGTTGATAACATAAAATATTGTGTTGATGTGTTAGCAGTAGAGTGCTTGATGCTGAGTAGACAGTAGCCCAAGCATAACATAAAAGAAATAAATACAATGTAAACAATGTCCCTAAATCTAATCACATCATAAGTTCTGAGAGGTAGGTAATAAGGAAGCCTCTCCCCACCCCCCACCCAATATTGTTCTCAAACTAGCGCCATTTATTTAATCAAAATCAAATTTTCATCGTTGATGTCAGTTGATGTGAAAATCTGTAACAATTTTATGCCCCCCCCCCCCCTAAAATCTGGCAACGCCCCAGGGTACGGCTTATTTAACAACACCGTGACTAGAGCTTTAAAGATGGTTTAAACGAGCAGGTATTTTTCATCTCCACTCCCCGCACACCACACCAATCCCCAATCCCCACCTTGTCCAAGCGTCACTCAACACACGTCTTTTCATTTGGATATCGTGGCTTTTAGACACGGCGCGTGTTCACGGTTGAGCTAAGTCAGTGCGGGCGCCAGGTTATTTAGCGCACTAGCCAAAACTTCTTAGTGGTCGTCCATAAATGACGTCACACTTGTAGGGGGGAGGGGGTCCGTAATTTTGTGACGGTGTGTGATAAGGGAGAGGGAAGGGGGCGGGGGGTGGGATTTAGATCGTGCGACGTCACACTTTTGCATTATAAAAAATCAATGTTAGAAAAAGAATTTTAGACGTTATTTCGCGTTTTAGAAAACTGTTTTAATATGAATTGATTAAAATACTCTATTTTGACAGAGTTCAGACAAAATTTTGGAAAAATATCGATTTTTTAAGAAAAATTCAACTGCAATTATGAGGGGGGTGGGGGCGTTTGTAGACTGAGGTGTGACGACATTTTAGGGGGGGGGGGGGTCTGGCTTTTTGTGACGATGTGTGACGGAGGGGAGGGGGGAGGTAAAAATCGTCAAAAAAGCGTGACGTCATTTACTAAAACATATTTGTAAGAAAATAATTAATTAAAAATGACATATTAATTTATTATCAATTGCATACACGTTATCAGTATACATCAAAATCAAATTTTACTTGCCTCCTTCGTAAAATAAGGTGGTACTAATTCTTTCAATCCCAGTTTGCAAGCGTTATTGAAATTGTTGCTAAGGCCACGAGTCTACTTTGTACTTTACGACACAGCCCCCCCCCCCCTTAGAAAATTTTAAGTGCTTCCCACCCCCCCCCCCCTTTTGTAGTGTTGGGCTCTCTGCTGTCCTCCCAAGGTGAGTTCCAAAACGGAACTTACCTGTTTTAAGGTTGACTGTCTTTAGTTAAAATTGTAAAATGTCTATATTATGATTATATTTTAATTATGTAACGATTTTTTGTTTTTGAAAAATAAAAGATTATAAATATTAGAGATTCAAGCCTAAAATTGTTATATATGAATCCTTTAGGAGAGGATGAAAAATATGAAAAGACAATTAATTAGATGTTTAATTTACGACTAAGACTGTATGTCTACTAACATAAAGTATTGCAATCTACATCGGCTACTGATGTATTTGTTTTTCAACTTGAAAATGCTAAAAAAAACCTACCAAACTATTTTGTTTAGAACTTAATTAAGCTCTATATAATTTTTACAATAGCAAAAAATAAATTAAAGTTGTATTTATATGTAAGCGGTCAACAGAAGGTGCAGTGTTTCTTCCAGACTTTTTTTCTCCGGGGGGGGGGGGGGGCGGACACTGTTAAAAGTATATATTTGCTATGTAAATTATATAAATTTCTGAGAAGGTGCAGAAATATGAAATGAATGTAAAGTAAAGCAACGAATTATCTCCCATTTTAAAATCCAAATAACAAAATTTTGTTCAAGGGAAATAACTTTCAAAAGAATATCTAAATTAATCAAGTGTAACTAAGACATGCTTGAAAAACACAATAAAACGCTTTTAATTTCATTACGTAATAATTATAATAAATCTTTTATACAAGCTATGTAAACTTGTAAAAACAATATATTTTACCAATTAAATATTTAAGTGTAAGTTTTAATTAAAAGTCTAAAAACGATAGCTTTATTTTAACATACTTCTATTCAAAAACGATGACATACAATTCATTATTACCGAAATCAATGTATTATTAAAATTTTGGATCCCTTTAATAAAGGGACGCTTTTCAAAAAAATTCGAATACGGATAACTGTTTTAGACTTTGCTAGCATTGTTGATTTAATTTAAAAAAAAACAACATAATTTGAGAAAAAAGAAAGTTTACGGTTGGTTTTAAATTCCATCCTATTTAATATTACATATTAATACTTTAAGAGTAGTAATGTAGATTCCTAAAAAACTAAAAAATTTTCAACTAGAGAACGCCTACATTTCTATGTAGTGTGTTCCGTACTGAATTAAAATAATCTAACTTAAACTCGACAACTCGATATACTAACTCCATTCACAGCACATATCAAATTTCGATACCTAAACATAACTATACTCGACGTTCCAGAACTACGACTCCAACTCGTTTAACTGACCAAGCTCTTTAAACGGTACTCCCAATCAACGATTTCACTGGACCTACTACTACACTTTAACAGTCGATACAGTTCGATACCTTAATACCACAAGAATCGATACTCCCGAACTCCAGAACTACGATACTTCATCACCTGCATTCTCATTTCTCTATTACCAATCAAATTCCATTAGACCTTCAGCTACAAAACAGCCGAGTAAAAATTATGACACTTTAACACTTCGATACTATATACCTACGAAACCATATCAGCAACAGCCTTCTGCCGTTACTCCCAAGTCTAAACGATTCATCAAAACTTACCAAACGAGTACAATACTTTGAGCACCCCGTCATTACAAAACTCTATACACCAGGACAGATTTCTAATTCAAAGTCAGAGAAAACGAGACTTGACTTACAAGCCCTATTAAAATTAGATGACCGTTTGAAATGTTCGAAATTTAAATTACGTACTTATTTAATCGTTTTCTACAACAACTATGTGACACCAAATTGAAAAGGCAAAGTGACTGGTAAAAAGCGTCCCGACCTTTCCAAATTAGGGAGATGTGGTTGCATTTTCACCATCGCGAATAAATATAGGCCTATATAGACATACTTTTGGGGTGTGGGTGCAAAATTGATAGTTAGTCCTGGGTAACGAAATAGATCGCTACTCCTTTATAAAAGTTATTAATTATTCAGTACTTTTTGATAAAAGCGATTCAACATTTTGTGCCGCTTATGGATGGCGCCCTAGGCGACCGCCTAGTTCGCCTTAAGGTAGCGCCTGCCCTGAACTAAGTCCAAAATTGTGTTACTGTTTGTCTTTTTTCTCTAGTTTTTAACCACACTTTTGTGTGCTGACGAAGACCTTTGGTCGAAACGTCCATTGTACATGTAATTGTCTAAGTTGTGTGCATACTAAAACTACTAGTTTTATTATAATTTGTACAAAACTTGCTAGATCTACCATTTTTATAAACGTAACCACAGTGTTTGTTAATAAAACTGTTTTCCCTTTATCCCACGTCTCAATATGAAAGGATGACAAAAAATAGGATGACCTTGACACATGGCTTGGCGTTTTACCTTGACCTTTCTCCAGACACACGACAACAAATCAATATCGTCAAGTAATTAGTCGCTTTAATTTGGACCCTAATCAGCTAATTGAATGCAAGAAGAAACGGAC
This sequence comes from Physella acuta, assembly GCF_028476545.2. Lineage (NCBI taxonomy): Eukaryota > Metazoa > Mollusca > Gastropoda > Physidae > Physella > Physella acuta. The sequence continues at coordinate 108,821 of NW_026732600.1, read as the reverse complement.
GATTACTCTAATAATAAAAGTTCATTAACTCCTCGTTGGAACTATAAACAAGTGAGACGAGTTGCGGAACTTGACATCTCGAGTTATGGAACTTGACGTTTCTGACAGTGACTGATTGGGCCGTGTAGGTTTTGAGTCGTGGATTCACTCAAGCGTGGCAGGAATTAGGTGAGCCGTGGAATAGCTGCAACAGAGCTTTAAGCTGACATGTGGAACTACATACCTGAGGCAGTGTGGGGTTAAGGGAGTGGGGGGGGGGGCGTCGCGTGGTACATTAGTCCTGGAAATACACCAACAACACTATGTTATACGTATAAAGTTATACACATTTTTTTGTATGCAAACATCTTTCTGTGTTAAGATACACATTCTCAAATCACCAGAATATTGGTAACCTACTTGCTTTCTAGATCAAGAAAATATCTATAAATAAGTAGTTAAGGGGGCGGGTGGAATGGAATGGGGGGCAATAATCAATTTCTCTGTACTCAGTTTCCGTGTACCCTAAACTGGATTTGATTTTTTTTTATATCATTAACAAGCTTTCCTAATCAAAACATTGGTTGTTATATTCTACGATGAATCGTTTGAGATATTGATTTGATATACGTGGGCTTCTTCACCACTGGTCTATATAGAGCCATGTTACTTTAGCTACCGCAATAGTCTCTATATCCCTTTAGCCCGTTTATTGATTGCACCTCTGCCCATCTGATGATTAGCCCTAAGCCCATATATTGACATACCCACTGTCCGGCCGCTCTACATATTTGTCCATCTATATATTAACGCTGGGTCCATTTATTGATTCGCACAATGTCCATCTGTAGCATAACCCTGCCTCATCTATAGATTAACCTTATTCACATTTTTAGACTACCCTGTGTCCATCTATATCATAACCCTACTTCATCTATAGATTAACCTTATTTACATCTTTAGGCTACCAGTGTCCATCTGTCTATTAACTCTAGATTTTGATTAACCCCATCCTATCTTCAGATTAACCCTATATCGACCAATACTCGTAACATGTCTTGTTATGCGTTCTATCAGCTAATAACACGTCTCTAAACACTTGCCTCCCCCCCCCCCCCTTACAAGATCCCTCCTCCCTACTCAAATTACGCTGCTCACTTTCGCCAACACCCCCCCTCACCCCCACCACCCTTCTTTCAACCACCACCCATCGATTCGCTCCGTCCAGGTTTACAAGAAATTTTTTCCCACATTTCTATTTATAGCCGACCTCCCATTCTATATTTAGACGAACAGAGTGAGCATCAATCACTCACTCACTCACACACACACACACACACACACACACACATACACACACACATACACACACACACACTCACACACACACACATACACATACACACACACACACACATACACACACACACACACACAACTAAGGAGCAACCGGGCACTTTGTCTAGTCAAAAAGACTGGACTCTAGTGGTCAACAGGGTGACGTCACCTAAACAAGAAACAACGTACCATCGGTCATACAGTCATGCCAAAAATCACTAGAGTATTTCAACAATGAGACGAGGTCTGCCATATCACCAACTAAAGTTTACCAACACATCAAACTCCAAAGCTTTCCTTACAAAGCTCTCTTACAATGAAAAATGTGTTCACCAATATAAACCTTTACATGGTCGGCCTATAAATAAACGTCACACTGCATTAGGGGGGGGGGGGGGCTCAAACTTTTAAGACAATGTATGACGAAGGGGAAGTAGTGGGGCGAGGGGTTATATATATATATATATATATATATATATATATATATATATATATATATATATATATATATATACCTGTAGTCATATATATATATATATAAATATATATATATGACTACCGGTATATATATATATATATATATATATATATATATATATATATATATATATATATATATATATATATATATATAAATATATATATATATATATATATATATATAACCCCCCTTGCCTACGCCACTGGGGGGGGTTGACAACACACTTATGCGTTTTAAAAAGTAGTATTAGAAAATGTGTTTCTGCCTTTACTTCGTCTTTTAAAAAGTAAGTTTTATGTCAATTGTAACGGGAATTGATTGAGATCTACGCAATGTTGACTGAGCTTTGTAAATATTTTTACAAAGAAATCGATGTTTAATAAACAAAGAACTACATTTTTGAGTCAGGGGTATGATTTTGTTTTTATAATTGGGGGGGGGGGGGGAAGTATGGGAGGACTGGCTTTTTGTGACGATGTGTGACTATAGAGAGAAAGAGGTAAAAATCGTTGATGGAGGACCCTTATAATTGACGCTGAAGATGTATCCTTTACAATATACAAAGACGATTTATCCTTACAATTTACGTTGAGAGTTTTTATACTGAAGTAAACCATACAATAGACCAACACAATAGCCCATCACCACAGTCCACCCCTTCATCAACCGCCAGTGATAACCCCTTCCATCAACCACCAGTGATAATCCCCTCATCAACCGCCAGTTATAATCCCCCCCAACCGCCAGTGATAATCCCCTCCATCCTCAAGTGACCCACACCGTAATCAATCAACTAATGTCCATCCACCCCGATGACCGCAGATGACCACAGAATCGCCTTTCCCTCCCCACCCCCACCACATCATACTCCGACCAGACGCCCTGATCTGTGAATAGCCTCCTCGGCTGGCCGGAGCCGTTTCATCATCGTGTTTATACCCCAACGTGACCCAGCGACTCGTATACCACGTGACCTAATGTCTCGGGCATCACGTGACCTCACATCCTCATACCCCGAGCTTCCGTTTCTCCCGAGCGGGCATGATTAGAACTAAAGGTTTATTATCGTGTCGATAAGTAGGCATAGAGGTCGCTTCATCAGCTCGCGAGATGACGTCATCATCACGTGGTCGAATGGATCTCATAGCTGATTAGCTCTTTTTGACGTCATAAAATGTGACACTACGTACACACAGTGGTCACTTTATCAACTGAGAGAATAACGTCATAATGTCTAGTTTAATGGATCTTTCAACTGATTAGCTCAGTTTGACGTCATAATAATGTGACTTTTGATATAGTCACACGTCATTGGATAGACTCCATTGTTATAATTTCTGTGACGAGCGTCCGTCACGCGTGGTTAGAGCTTTCTTATAACTGGATGCAGTGGCGTAAGGAAAAGGGGGTTGGGGGGGGGGTTATAACCCCGTTCATGGACTCACACCCCATATATATATATATATATATATATATATATATATATATATATATATATATATATATATATATATGACTTTATACATATGGAAAAATATTTGAACCTCTCCCATGACCAATTACTGGCTACGCCACTGACTGGATGGCTATTTAAAGACATTTTTTTAACCTACGGTATAATGTTCACGTGAAGCGATCAGAGTTTCTGTCCAGGGGGGGGGGGGGGGGTAGACCCTCCACCCACCGCAAAATGTCTACCGCCCCACCCCTCACGAACGAAATAGAATTTATATAGAAATGTATGCTTTTACCAGCGTAGACCCACGGAAAATTTCGCCCCCCCCCCAATAAACCCCCAGAAAATTTTAAGTGAACCCGAAAATAAAAGCATAAAAGAAACACTGGAAGCGATAATCTCAAAACATATTAAAGCACTACTTCAAAATTATTTAAAAAATATAACAATCATTGCCAATTTTTAAAATAAACATAACTCTGTCGCAATGAACATTAAATTTTTTTCTAAACATCTTCCACCTTCTGTCAAGTCATCCAGCCAATTATCCAACCATCCACTGACATCCATCGGTGAAATTATCCAACCATCCACTGAAATCCATCGGTGAAGCGGACTAAAATCATCACCGGAGACGAAACAAACCTGATCAGTCTTTTAAAAGAACAGCCACTTCCGGTTCTCCCTGTCTTCGACCACTCCAGCACCGGCCTGTACGGTCCCGGTACGTCACGTGTCTATTTCAGTATCTCCGGCTGCCGGCTGCCGGAAATGTAAAATTGATAAGAGCCGGCGGTGGAGTGGCGTCCATGTTTGTGTAGTACGGTCGTGTCGGTATGTCGTGGGCTCAGTGGGAAGAAGTGAGTTTCACCTTGAGACCTGTCTAGTGAGACCTGACTAATGAGACCTGACTAGTGAGACCTGACTAGTGAGACCTGAGACCTAACTAGTGAGACCTGACTAGTGAGACCTGACTAGTGAGACCTGACTAGTGAGACCTGACTAATGAGACCTGACTAGTGAGACCTGACTAGTGAGACCTCACTAGTGAGACCTGACTAGTGAGACCTGACTAGTAAGATCTGACTAGTGAGACCTGACTAATGAGACCTGACTAGTGAGACCTGACTAGTGAGACCTCACTAGTGAGACCTGACCAGTAAGACCTGACTAGTGAGACCTGACTAGTGAGACCTGACTAATGATGCCTGACAGGTGAGACCTGACTAGTGAGATCTGACTAGTGAGACCTGACTAATAAGACCTGACCAGATAGACCTCCATCCCCGTCACAGATATGTAAAAAAATAACCGACTCTGCCGGGGGCGCTACAGAACATACATACATCGTGAATTCTTTTGGTTCCATTACCAGCCGGAAGTGACCTTGACTTTGACAGTGAGTTATCGTCCATTAGAGGGCTCTGGTCATAGTTATCTATCGTCAGATGGTTTAATTAAAAGTGACCTTTTGACCTTTCACAATTGAAAATTTAGACTCACACTATCTCTAACATCAGCATACAGAGGCGTAGCGACCCTTCCCGGCGCCCGGGGACAAACTTTCAATTTGGCGCCACCCTCGGGAGCAAATTTTCAATTTGCACCCTCCTCCCCCTCAAACTTTCGATTCCCCCCCCCCCCCCCCTCAAACTGCAAAAATGCAACTAAAATGACATTTTAATTTGTTTTTTCAACCCATTTTGGCGCCCCCTAAGGTCGGCGCCCGGTGACATAGCCCCCCCCCCCTGCCACCCCCCCCCATTGCTACGCCTCTGGCAGCATATCGCTCGCACTGATCACGAGCTAGACAACATTGTGTATATCGATCCCTCGGTCAGTTATCAAAGTGTTTTAGAAACAACTAGCCTAGGGTTTCTCAAGATCGTGGTAAAGGGAAGTTCTCCTTTCAGACCTAACGATCCATTGAGCTGATGAAGTAGAGATGACCTCGGCATGTGGTCAACACCATGCCCAGCCGCTTTTGCTTTCCCGAACTTCAGTCAGGTACCCATCAGAGCTTGGTGGACTCACGGATGTCCTACAGTCACAAGTCCTAACCGAGATCCGAACTTGAGACCTTTAGGCTGGTATTCGAGCGCTCTACCACTCGGCCACGCCATCCAATTAAAGCACGGTATAAGATTTTGCTATCTCCATAATGTAAACAACAGATGAGTCAGATAATTTTTGAAAATTCTTTGCGTTACGCAACAGTCACCGAGTAACTAAAATAAAACCGCATAAAATATTGAACGATGTTTGAAAGACACGAAAATAGAGTAATTATATTAAACATCAAATATTTTTTTTTAATATTGAACATTGTGCAAGTGCTTCTAACCCCTCTCCCTCTCTCCTTCTCTCTTTTCTTTTAATCTCCCTCTTTATCTCTCCCTGCGACTTCATTGATCGTTCGAACCTTTCTGCAGTGCCACCAATTTTTAATTGACTTTGGGGTAGGGTGGGGTGGGGTAACTGCAAAAAGTAGAAATAACAAGGGAAGACAATTATTCAAGTAAAGTAAATGTCACATCACTTGGGAGTACAGGGCCTTGTCTGAATGTAAACAATTGACGACGTTTTCGCTGCACTTTTGGCTCAGCTGTCTGCGGTAATTGTATTGCTAATAGAGTTGGGTCAATCGACCCGCACATTCAGACGTCTATAGTCAGTCGATGGACCTTCAGACGTCTATAGTCAGTCGATGGAAATTCAGACGTCTATAGTCAGTCGATGGACCTTCAGACGTCTATAGTGATTCGATGGACCTTCAGACGTCTATAGTGATTCGATGGACCTTCAGACGTCTATAGTCAGTCGATGGACCTTCAGACGTCTATAGTGATTCAATGGACCTTCAGACGTCTATAGTCAGTCGATGGACCTTCAGTCGTCTATAGTCAGTCGATGGACCTTCAGACGTCTATAGTGATTCGATGGACCTTCAGACGTCTATAGTCAGTCGGTGGACCTACAGACGTCTATACGGGTCGATGGACATTCAGACGTCTATAGTCAGTCGATGGACCTTCAGACGTCTATAGTCAGTCGATGGACCTTCAGACGTCTATATTGACGATGGACCTTCAGACCTGTATAGTCAATCGATGAACCTTCAGACGTCTTTATTGACGATGGACCTTCACACGTCTCTAGTCAGTCGGTGGACCTACAGACGTCTATACGGGTCGATGGACATTCAGACGTCTATAGTGATTCGATGGACCTTCAGACGTCTATAGTGAGTCGATAAACCTTCAGGCGTCTATATTGACGATGGACCTTCAGACCTGTATAGTCAATCGATGAACCTTCAGACGTCTTTATTGACGATGGACGTTCAGACGTCTATAGTCAGACCATGGACCAGGTCTTAGGCAACTTAATATTGAGACATTGGACCCAAACCTTCAAAGAACGAACTAAACATTAGAGACACCTACACAAAACCTTAAACTTACTTGACTATTGCCCTCATTCAATCAGAAAAAATAATCAAAGGAGAAAAAGCCGCAGGAAAAATGCGCAGATTAAAAAAAAATTGTCGAGAAAATTTTTTTTAAAATCTCAGAAAAATGACAATAAAAACGATCACCGACTAAAAATGTCACAAAATATCAGGGAAAACTTGCAGGTTAGGAATTGTAAAAGTGTATACCGTAATGTAAGTTTTTAGGTACTGTAGTATAACAAACTGTCCAGGTTTTTTTTCCGTAAAACCAAACCAAAATAACACCAGAAATGTATTCATTAAAAAAATAAAATAAAAAATAAAAAAAATTAGAAAAGCTGAATTTTATTCTAAATTTTAACATAATTTTTTTTCTCTTTAAAAACTCTACCAATAAAGTTTAGAAAAAAAAAATTACCGAGAAAGATTGAATGAACGGTCTGGCTCACCCGCTTGCGTTTTCCCATCAAAATAAATAATCCTCTTACAGTACCCCGACGGTACCAATCAGGCTCTCATCTTCCCAGTTTTCAAGTTTAGAAACTTGATCAAAATTCGCCTCAAGCCGGGATGGGGCGTCCAATACATAAATACAAGACAAAGTTCAAGGTCAAACAAATCGTTTTTTTTTTGCCGGGTAGCCAGGCTCTGGTTGAGGCTGAAATCATGGTGTTAAATGTGTGAGAATTCGGTTAATCCGGTTAATCCTTCTTTAAAAATGTTAGGCTGTGTATATTTATGTGGTAAAGTGTGAGAATAACGTAGCATCTGTCAGTCATTCGAGCCACTGAGCTATTTATTTCTTCGAGCCATTGAGCTATTTCTTCGAGCCACTGAGCTATTTCTTCGAGCCACTTTTCTTCGAACCACTGAGCCATTTCTTCGAGCCAATGAGATATTTCTTCGAGCCAATGAGCTATTTCTTCGAGCTACTGAGCTATTTCTTCGAGCCACTGAGATATTTCTTCGAGCCAATGAGCTATTTCTTCGAGCCACTGGGCTATTTCTTCGAGCCAATGAGATATTTCTTCGAGCCAATGAGCTATTTCTTCGAGCCACTGGGCTATTTCTTCGAGCCAATGAGATATTTCTTCGAGCCAATGAGCTATTTCTTCGAGCCAATGAGCTATTTCTTCGAGCCACTGGGCTATTTCTTCGAGCCAATGAGCTATTTCTTCGAGCCACTGAGCTATTTCTTCGAGCCACTGAGCTATTTCTTCGAACCAATGAGCTATTTCTTCGAGCCACTGAGCTATTTCTTCGAGCCACTTTTCTTCGAACCACTGAGCTATTTCTTCGAGCCACTTTTCTTCGAACCACTGAGCTATTTCTTCGAGCCACTGAGCTATTTCTTCGAACCACTGAGCTATTTCTTCGAGCCACTGAGCTATTTCTTCGAACCAATGAGCTATTTCTTCGAGCCACTGAGCTATCAGTAACCTATCAGTGCCAGTAGCTGGGTGGATTATCGGTGGTAGAAGTGTAGTGTGGGCGGTTTAACCAAAGCTAACACCTGGTTACACTTGGGAGCACATTAAAACACCTGTGCTGATATCTCATTACATCATATCAGACCGACAGACTAGAATCTTTTTTGAATGCCATTGGAAAATTTCCTATTATACATTGTAGAATCTTTGTTAAATGCCTTTGGAAACCTTTCCATTGTACATAATGTGGAATCTTTGTTAAATGCTGTTGGAAAATTTCCAATTGTACATTATGTGGAATCTTTGCTAAATGTCATTGTAAAATTTGCAATTGTACATTGTAGAATCTTTGTTAAATGCCACTGAACACCTTCCCATTGTACATTATGTGGAATCTTTGTTAAATACCATTGGGAAATTGCCAATTGTACATCATGTGGAATCTTTGTTAAATACCATTGGGAAATTGCCAATTGTACATCATGTGGAATAAGCTTTGAAAAATAGCATTGGAAAATTTCCAGTTGTACATTATATAAAATGTTTATTAAATGATATATATATATATATATATATATATATATATATATATATATATATATATATATATATATATATATATATATATATATATATATATATATATGTCAATTACCACTATGTCAATATGTAGAGTAGTCCATACAATAAGCTTGAAATCTGTATGTCGTGATGATTGTACACGTACATGAGCCACTATTAGCTCGATAAGGCCGGCACTACAAGTAGCAGAGTGACAGCTCGCTGGGAGCTAAACCTGGCTTCATGCTATCGCATGTGAGATCCAAAGCTTAAGGAGCTTAATGTCATGTTAGGAAATCCACAGCGTAGTTTCCGATGCAAGGTACATGACAGTTATTGGTGCGCGTGACACAGGAGAAATCGTTAGTGGGATACGGTGATAGACAGTTTAGGGGCCGGTGGTGGTGGTGGTGTTTTGTGTTCAGTGGTGTTGGGTACTGTATGTGTGTGTGTGTGTGTTGATGTGTGAGATATGTATTGGGTATGTATGTTGTATTAGAAGGTACATATTTTGTATGTGAACGCGCGTGTGTGTGTGTAGTATGACTTAGCAATTGTGTTGTGTTAGCAAGTAGATCTTTTGTTTGTATGTGTGCGTGTGTGAGTTATGATTTTGTTATTTGCATTGTATCAGAAAGTAGATAATTTGTGTATGTGTGTGTATGTGTGTGTTTATGATTGATTTGTATATGGCTTTTGTGTTGTACTATAAAGTAGGTCTTTTGTGTGATGTGTTGGACAAATTCCCACTATTATAAATTAGGTCTTTCGTGTGTGTATACGTGTGTAACATATATATGGCATTTTACTGTGTTAGAGAGTAGATGTATTTCTTTCCCAACAAGGAGAAAGATATTTCCTTTCCCCTTACTTCAAAAAAGAGAATATAACGATGAATATTCCATCAAACATTTCAAACAAAACAAACTGGACGCTGCTAACGTATAATTTTTCTTGCCTGATTCGAATCCCTCTAATGTTTAAACTATCCCGAATAACTTCAACCTTTTTGTCCTTAATAGCTGAAAATATTTCCAGTGTCACAAGCGGGGGTGGTCTGCAGCTGTGGGGTTTTTTCAATAACTTAAAGAAGCAATGGAAATGGGGCCGGGGGGAAATTTAAGAATTCACTCCCTTTGAATATTTTTTTATAAATATGGGAGGCAACTTAAAGTCCGATTAAGCGCAGAAAAACACAAGAAAACCTCGATATTTTGGTTAAGTTAACTCAAAGCACGGGCGTACAAACGGTCCGGGTTGGTATGTCTAGCGGGTTGGCGTGGCTGCCGTTTGTCTTGCGACTCATTAGGCTAAACACACTTTTCGGCGTGAGCCTAACTCGCACCACAAGCCACATCTGTCGCTAGAACAACAAGTCGCTGTGGCATCTCAGACCCGCTAATCCCTGACACCGGCGGCGTCAATGTTGCAGGCATTCAGACACGCGCATGGGTACAATGCGAACCATCAAGGGAACAATGCGAACCATCAAGGGTACAATGCGAACCATCAAGGGAACAATGTGAACCATCAAAGAAACAATACAAAACAGCGGTGAACAATTTCAAACAGTACGGAACAAATGTTGAACACGGCGCTGATAAAATTGTTTTAAACATGTGATTCATGTTACCTTACCTTACATACAGCAATACACATCTTTAAAAATCGGCCTTAAACTTCTTTATAGGACGGAGTAGCCGAATGGTAGAGCATATGACTGCTAACCCGAAAGTTTCGAATTGGAATCCGGGTGAAATTCCTTAGAATGTCCCTGAGTCCACCCAGCACTGATGGGTACCTAGCTGACGTTAGGGAAAATAAAGGTGGATGGGCACAGTGCTGACAAAACCATGCCTTCGTATGCTGAGGTCATAGAAACAGGTGAACACTACTTCACTTGCCCCATGGACCGTCAGGTTTGTAAGGGAACTTTACTTACTTACTTAAATATCTATGTGTTGCTTGTTGTTTTATTCAATCACTACAACTTTGTATTTGATATCTCTTTTAAAGAATACATTTTATTTTGCATGTTAAACATATTATGTCCATATTGCTTTAGTAAAACAATTTTAAAAAAAAGATATTCTGTACTACTTATATGTTCCGTTTTAAATAGGCTCTACAAATATTAGATGATATCTAAAAGAGATTTTTGCATTATACGCAACCCTTTGAATCATATTTAGCTTAAAATGTAGACCTAATTCTTTATGCAGCGATTTTCAGCCTCAATAGAATACATTATATTTGGATTGAATCTTTGATGTAACATGCCTCTATGTATGATCCAAGCTAATGATCACATTGCATAAACCCGCACAACCTAATGGAATAACAAATGTACATTGCCAGCTCTTTATCCGAAAATCTATATAGAATTTTATATTATAGAATTTTATATTATAGAATTTTATATTATAGAATTTTATATTATAGAATTTTATATTAAAACACTGGAAATAAAACATAAAAAGATGCCGTGTGTGCTGTTTATTTTTATTGCATTTTATTTTTCTGTAATTTAAAAAACTCGGCATTTATTGTTAATTTTTGTGTGGTTTTTCCGAGTTTTAATTGTTGTTGAGATTATAATTTGGGTGGAGTGACCCTCACGAAACGTTCACCGTCTAGTCTGGCTTTCAAATGTCAGAATAATTAGAATCGTCTGGCCATCGATTTGTTTTGATCTTTTTAATACACCATTTTTTTAAATAATAATTCTTAAATTTTTTTTTTAATGTTTTGTTTTTGACAGCTTGTTGATTGGTTGGCTGGTAAAATTGTCGTTGACCAATCAAAACCGTGTTGTCGAATTGAAAACGGATGGTATTTTTTTTTTGGCTCAGATTTTTTGCACTCACTGGGAGTCACGCGAGATAGTGGGAACGTGTTTGACACGACGGGTGATGGGGTGGGGTGGGGGATGGGGACAGTGGGGGGGGATGGGGGTGGGGGTTCAGTCTCAAAGCTACTTCGATGAAATGTCAATATATTTATGACGGCGGGGGAGGGGGGGGGGGGCTCCAATGTCGAGGTCACGATAAAACACATTTCCTTCAGTTTTTAGAACCTCGACATACTCCAAGCTTACTGTGTCGCTAGAAATTAAAAAAAAATGTAAATGGCGATACAAGTGGGTTGATGTCGTTTTCAATTTGCCGGACGAAATTTAAATTTAGATTTTAATTACACACTGGATCGTGAGACATTTTTTAAGAATCAGGTGGAGGAAATAACAATGAAAGGTGATTGTAATGCTGAGGCTATTGTTCAAGACTATGTCAGTGTTGTTTGGGGTGTGTGGGTATCTGCTACCAAAGCGAATTTTTACCGAACGGAGCTAGGAGAATTTAAAACACGCAAGGTGGGAAGTTGATTACCACTTTGGTCTGTAGATCTCATACTAGAAAAATTAACACTCGGTTATTGGGTCTTAGACTAGAAAAAAAAATCAAAATTCTGTCTAGACTAGAAAAATCAAAATTCGGCCACCAGTCTAGACTAGAAAAATCAACTTTCGGCCACCAGTCTAGACTAGATAAATCAACTTTCGGCCACCAGTCTAGACTAGAAAAATCAACTTTCGGCCAACAGTCTAGACTAGAAAAATCAAAATTGGGCCACCAGTCTAGAATAGATGAATGAAGTGAGCACTCAACGAGACCCGATGGTTGGGCTCTAGCAATGACTCGCCTAGAACTAGTGATTAGCTTCGTCTACCGCTTTATCATTGTCATCGGCGTTTTGAAACAAATACTTTCATAACTGTACCCCATTTTATCATTGCCATCCGTATTTCGATCATATATTTTCATAAACCATATCCTACTCTATTTTAAGGATTTGTTTTTTTATAATTTATATAAAAAACTTTGCTTTCTTTAAAAACAACAAACGACAACACAACTCGATATAATTTCTCTCTAAGTTTTTATACTGAGGAATTGTTTTCTCGTTTATTATATGTTTAAATCTTTTAAAGCTTTGAACACAACAACACGGAACAAATAATTATTTTAATTTCCCCGGCACTCAATGATTTACAAGAGCGATTACCCTGGGGGCTCAGAGAGAGAGAGAGAGAAAAACAAAAATTTCTGAATATATCAATTTTTTAAAAATAGGAAAATTGGTTTGCACTAAGGTGTACTTAGGGGTCATCCATAAATGACGTCACACTCGTAGGGGGGAGGGGGGGTCCGTAATTTTGTGACGATGTGTGATGAGGGGGAGAGGGGGGGGGGGGTCAGATGTTGCGACGTCACATTTTTGCATTATAAAAAAGCAATGTTAGAAAACGAATTTTAGACGTTATTTCGCGTTTTAGATAACTGTTTTAATAAATTGTAATAGTTTAGACAAGATTTTGGAAAAATATCAATGTTTAAAAAAAATTCAACTGCAATTTTGAGGGGGGTTGTAGGTTGAGGTGTGACGTCATTTTAGGGGGGGGGGGTGGCTTTTTGTGACGAAGTGTGACGGAGGGGAGAGGGGGAGGTAAAAATCGTCAAAAAAAGCGTGACGTCATTTATGGATGACCCCTTATGATAAAAAAGAAAAATTGTATAAAAAAATGAAAAGGAAAAACAAAAGGATAAAGCGAAAAAAAAAAACCAAAAAAAAACAAACAACAAGCAGACGGAAATAGATCTAGTTTTTTATATGCAGCTGAGGGAAAATTCACTACCGAGGCAGGTTGATGGTAGTTTTAACCAGAATTTTTTCTTCTGTGAAATACATGCATTAAAAAATACATACATACGCATACAGTAAAACTATTTTATCGTTAGATAGTGTGTATACTATGTCAATAAATACATAGCTTTTATAATTTTTTTAGCGTTTTCTCCGTATTGTTCGGGTATTTGTTAATTACTTTACATCTCCCCCCACCCCCACCCACCCCCACCGAATTATTTAAAAAAAAAAACAACAGTATTTAATCCCTTTAATTCTATGACCCCCCCCCCCTTCCCTCTGCCTTACTCGTGACATCTGACGTCTATTAAATTACCTCTGCATTGCAGTCTGGACTTTTTTTTCGAAAGATTCCCCTCCCCCCCCCCCCCCTCTAGGGTGTGATCTTCACAATCCCAGGGGCAGACAACTGATCACGTGTTACGTCCCGTGGGTCAACTCCCAAAATGGGGCATAATAACGGTAATAGATCATACAAGAAGAGTATGATGAATGGGATAAGCTGTAATACTATAGATAACTTTTGGCGTCCCTAAACTACTTATTACTGAACGGACAATCCATAGTTGCGTTATTTATGTCAGAAGTTGCTGAAACTCCACGTATTTTATACCGTCTATGAACGGCAGTTATCGCATTAAGTAAAAACAGACATTGAAACGTATATAGCGTTAGCTGGAGCACTCCCCAAATAAAGTTTCCCTTTCAAACCTGACGGCCTATGAGGCAAGTGAAGTAGAGTTCACTTGTTTCTGTGACCTCGGCATATGAAGAAATAGTGTGGTCAGCATATGCCCAGCCGCCTTTACCTTCCCTAACGTGAGTTAAGTACCCATCAGAGTTGGGTGGACTCAGGGACGGTCTACTGACTTGATCCCGGTTCGAACTCGAGACTTACGGGTTAGCAGTCCAGCTCTCTACCGCTAGACCACTCCGTCCCATGCACTCCCCAAATACTTAGGTAAAAAAAAAAACTGTCCAGTTAAAAAAAATGGTACCCCCCTCTAAGATGACCTAAAGAAGGGTCACGGTAGCTTGAGCTCCATTTGGTGTGGTAAAAATGTTTTTTACTTGGAGTAAAATTCGGTCAAATGTCGTGTGTACACAAATATACGCCGTGTCAGAAGGGGGGGGGGGGGGAGGGGGGGATGTTCTCCAATAGTTTAAAGATTGGTAAATTTTCTTTGAATGACCTCACCAGGATGACCTTCACCAGGATGACCTAACTTTTTGCCCTCGTTCATATGGGCCAGCCGATGAACGGTCAGCACTACTAACACAATTTTCGTGTTGGGTGATGGCGGGGGAGGTGGAAGGAGGGGATGACGTGTGGGAGGGGGGGGGGGGGGTCTGCGTCTGGCGACGTGACGTTGAAAAGAACCAGAGAGTTTAAGATCAGACATTTCTAAATTTTGAAAAAGAAAATGTATTGATGATTTTTTTTTAAAGTTCAAGGTCAGCATGGTTCGATTCGACGACTTTTTCTAAAAATAGCTCAAAGAACACGGTGTCACGTGACAAGGGTTCAGCGCGTGCTGTGACGTGGGGGAGGAAAAAAAAACTTGTAACAACACGGCCCGTCTTTTTGTTGTGGATAGACTTTGACGTCATTGAGCCTGCAGCATAGGGGGGGGGGGGGTTGGCAGGGGATGAGTAGGTGGGGCACCACTGGTAAATCATTGTTACAAGCTTATTCTTAAACAACTTTGTCCATGTGTATGTCTGTCTCTCTGTCTGTGGGTTTGTTGTCAAACATTGTAACTCAATTTAGACAGTTTGACAACTTTTTTTCCAAATATTTTTAAACTAGGGAACTGACCAAAGACTCTAAAAATGAGCAGATGATTTTGTTGTAAGCTACATGTCATGTTTTAAAACGTATTTTTTTTAGTCCTATAGGGTGTCGCCTAGTTTAAGAAATATCGAAGATCGAGTATAAATATTGATATCCATGACATTATGACAACACTAATAAAGCAGGTCGCTCTCTCAGTCAATATTTTTAATTCTTACAGTCATCTATTACTTGTCAACAATACATGAGCCATACGGCCCTTAGTTGACTCCAACTTTAACCTGCTATATTTTCTGGACAAGCTGCCATAGATTTTGTTCCTATATGAACAAACTTAAAAACAGTAGTTGTTTGATTTTGGAGTTGTGTCCCCTAGATGGGTTGCTGCCCTTAGATGTTGAGCGTAATCTGCCCAGGGTTCGAACACGGGCGTTTTGAATATGGCCACCAAGAGCACTCCCACCCGACCACACCGTCCCCTTTCTGTACCTACGTCTTAGCATCTTGCCTAATTATGATTTGATGACTCATAATATTATATTATTTAAAAATATCCTAAATTACGAATCTATTTTTTTAAACTACAATTGGTTATGCTGATCAGGTATCTCCTTAATAGACTAATAATTTATCTTTTATTTTAAATAAAACCACATTCCTGTACAACCGACTTCCACGACCCCATTCAATTCCTCCTACCACACAAGAAAATCAATAACTAAACCCCATTCCTGATATAGAAATAACTTAATGCGAATAAAGTCAGGACACCATTCTCTATACCCACGTCCCAAGAAGTACTGCCCCCCCCCCCTCTCACCTAAATATCACTCCCTCATCATCTGTCTGAATATCGCACCCCCCCCCCCTCCCGACCATCCGAGTATCCCCATCACAAAAATCTGCACACCTCTCGGGCAATCAAATTCAGTTTTGATGTCTGGCACTGAGACCGGCATTGAATACGTCTACCATTACATTGCTGCCCTGGGGCCTAACCCCTCCCACCCCCACCCCCCTCGCCACCGTCCGGGATGTTTGCTAAAACACGTCTAAACAAAGAACCGTCGCCTTTACGCATGCGCGGTATAGACATACTCAGTCCACGTTCTCCGGAAGCGAGGGGGATTGTTATTATTATTTTCTTATGTGACATTGATAGAAATGATGGCGAAAAAGATATCCAGCGAAGGCTGGTTCTTTCATGGTCGATGGAGACAGAAGAGTGCATCAATAAAGGGGAGACCACTGCTAAGGATAATAGAAAATAGAGGGTGTGGGTGCTTGTTCTTGAGTCTATGATTCCTAGGGGGATGGAAGAAGTGGTCTTTTGGAATCAGAGATTCCTGAAGGCTAGGAGACAAATGGGGTTTTGATGTGGTGGGGGGTGAAATAATAATGTCGCAGCTATGCCACATGTGGGTTAATGTGTGTTGTCGGCATGTTGATGTGTCTGTCTGGGTGCAGGAGATTGAGGTGTATGGGGTGGATGGTTGGATGGGTGGATGGGTGGTTGATGTTTGGGAGATGATGTTATGTTGTACAGCTGGGTCAACTTTCGTGACAATATATAAATAAATAAATAAATAAAAAAAAAAAATATATATATATATATAATATAGATACATATACACGTATACATACATACATATATATATATATATATATATATATATATATATATATATATATATATATATATATATATATATATATATATATTTCTATATAAGGGCCCTATATATGTAAATAAACTAATAATTGGTTTAGACTAAACAAATTCCTACATATAAACAATTCGATAACTTACATACGTGACATAAACACTGGAAAAAATGTGACAACTGTGACAGAAACATTGGACGAACGTGTCACAAGCACTAAAATAACACTCGCGGGACAAACGTGACACTAAAACATTACACGCAAAACTAAAATTAAACATGTGACATTTAAACTGGATGAATAAAAGCGACGTTAACTCATTTTAAAATGTTAATATTTACCAGTTTAAAAAAAAATTTAGCCTCTCCAATGTTTAACTGTTTGTGTAGATCACGCGAAAAAAAAAAACTTTAGAAAAAAATAATTACATTCACAATAAATAAAGATAGAATAAATAACACCAAGCTAAGCAGATAAAAGACACGAGCATAGAATGGTTGAAATGGTAGATTTATTCAGCTGTTGTAAATTTGATTTTCAAACCTACAAAGTGTACTGGGCGTTAGTACACAAACCTTGCGGCTTTTAGTAACTCACAAACCTGAAGTGACGTTAGAGCGTAAGGAAAATCGGAAGCAGTTTGTAGAGAGTTCGTGGGAAGGGGGGGGGGGTAGGGTAAGGCAATGGCATCGATCTTAGGAAATAATATCCAATCTTTTTCTACTTGGGTGGGAGTCGTTCTCTCTCGTATGCAGAACCGGAAAATCATTGTTGGTGGGGTGTGGAGTGGGAGGGGGGGGGGGGGTGGAAGGGTGGGGTAGTGTGATGGGAGGGGCGTGGCATAGGTTAATTAGAAATTATTGGTTACGACGTGGAATTTCGGAGTTACCTTAAGCAGGAAATTGGATTCTGAGCGGAAGTTGAAGGGTGGGACATTGAACGTGAGTGCTTGTTTGTGCAACAGTCTATGCTGGTTGAAGTGAGCAGATTTGAAAAAAAAAAACTGACTGGTCAAGTTAAAGACAGGGAAATTAGGTCTTTCTTCTTTTCTTCTTCTTCGTTCTTAATTTTAGTGTTGGAAGAGATTCCCTCCAACACAATTAAGTATATGTGTCAACTGGTTATGCGATTTCAGCCTGCTTTTCTTTTTGGATTTGTTTCCATAGCCTTTGTCCAACCAACAACAAACTAATAAGCAGCAGTTGCTTGAATTTGTAGTTGTCTCTCCTAAAAGAGTGGCTGTCGCCAGCTAACGAGCCTCATCTGCCCGAGGGTTGTCAGTTAGGTGAGTCAAGTTTTATACCTAACTCTCTCACAGTTTTTCGCTTAATAATGACCATAGAAAAGTCGCATTTTGTATCTAGATATGGAACAGAGGGGTCGGGTGATAGCTAGCTCTAAAAGTCCCGGGCTCGAACCCCTGGCAATGCGGCTGTTAGCTTGAGACAGCAACCTACTGAACAGAGGGAACTCTAAAATTAAACAACTGTTTTTGGGTGAACAAAAGCTATGGAAGCAAATCTGAAATAAAAGGCTGGACAAAGTGAATGGGTGATATGGCGTAAAACACGATGACACAGCAATATTTAATTTTGTTTAATGAAACGCTAATCAATATTACATCTCAGACCTAAGAAGATGAAATGCTTAGAGTTATGGAAGAACAGAAAGTTGTTATGGTTAGTGCAAAGATCTTCAGATAGTCAGGATTACAAGATTTTCAGTACGCCGGAATTAATCTAGAGGCTATTAAATAAAAAGTCTTTTTGTTTACCAAGTACTTATTACGGCTGGGTAGTGCTCTTAACGCCATAGTCAGGATACAAGAACTACAGCGCAACTGAAATAATCTTGAAGCTAGTACCTAAAAAGTAGTTTTGTTTACCCAACATATGCTAGGTACTCATGACGGCTGGGTAGTGCTCTTGACTCCATACTTGCAGGAGTTGAGGATCTTTGTAAGAAACCTCACAACTACACGTCACTTCCATAAACTAAGGCGTAGAAAAAAATCTACTAGAGCTTCAAAAATCAAAGAATTCAAAGAAAAACTACAACTCTATTATTATTTTTTTTCTAAAAATCGTCTCAACTATTACAAGAACAAGATGACAGAGAAATTGATTTTCAAAAAAACTTCCTGTTTAAGAAAACAACTTGTTAAAGTCAAACAAGGTAAAAGAAAACTGAGGAAATTTTTATTTTAATGTTGAATATAAGGTTGTTTGTTTCTCGTAATATAACTTACAACACAGATATTTATTGTGTAGCACTATAGCATTGGATCGTGCTAAAAAAATCATTGAAACCAAGGTTGCATTTCGTTATGATAGAAATGTGTGGGAATAGTGTGTGTGGGGGGGGGGGGTATCATTTAAAGCTTTTACGATAGTTTCAAATATATATATATATTTCTCATTCACGCGCTTAAAGCTCTTAACATAGTCTATACTATATACATGTAATGCATATGTAAACCTACAATGTATCAAATTTAGAGAAGTCAACATGAAAAGGGGAAACAAATTCTATATTTTTGTTGTACAGGACCATAACTCTTGAGTGCTTTTTAAACATTACATTACATCGAGGATCGTTTTAATATACCGCCGTCTATTTTCTCATCGCTCGAATATAAACTCGTGACTCAAACTCAAGACGCGATCTCAACTAAAAATCAGACACAAAACGATTCTTTGGTTACCAACGGCGGTAACTATGTTGGGCGAAATCTAGTTACTTCCCCTTCGCGATCTGATTGCGGTTGTCGTTCCTGCGTATTTAGGAAAACATCAAACGCTATGAAGGGATATTGATTCGAGTTGGAGAGAGCAAAGCTTGTGGAGGGGAATATTTTTTTTCGTTGTTGTTGTTATAAAAATCCGAGATTTTTCTGTTTGTCCGTATCATCAGCCATTTTCTCACCCAGGCTTGGATAATTGTCCGGTGATTATGGTGTAAAAATATATGTTCGGTTTGTTTGTATACGATCTGTTGAGACAACCGATTAGTGGTGTGAGGTGGGGCTGGGAGCGGATAGAAGGCAAGAGGCGTAGAGGTAGATTTAGAGGAGAGGGGGAGAGAAAGAGAGAAAAAAAAGAAAGTGGTGTGAGGCAGGGCTGGGAATGCGAGAGGTAGAGATGTAGATTTAGAGGAGAGGGGGGTAAAGAAAGAGAGAAAAGAGAATGAGGTAGAGAAATAAAGCTGGGCATTGGACAGAAATATTAAAAACAGTGGTTATAGAGAGAAAGAGAAGCAAAGAGAATGAGGGGGAGGAGGAGGAGAAATAAGAGAATAAAAAATTCCCTGTCTATAGAGAAACAGAGAAACAGAGAGAGAGGGAGAAAGAGGGAGAAAGGGAGATAGAAAAATAGAGAGGGGAGAAAAAGAGCGGGAGAAAGAGAAGGGAAAAATAGAGAGTGGAAAAATAAAGGAATAAAATATTAAAAAATAGAATGTCCTTAGAGAAACCAAAGAAAATGGGAGAGAAAGGAAGAGAGAAAATATAGAGAGATAGAGAGTTAGATAGAAAGAGAGAATAAATGAGAGAAAATGTTAGAAGTACGAATGGTATAGCGGGACGGAGAAGGCGAAATTTTAAAAAAAAGGAAAGTACGAACAGAGAAATAGTTGATAATGCATGTACTGTTACCTAAGATTTGATATTTTAGAGCGGTCAAAGATTTGTACGTGTAAGGAAAAATAGGACTAAACGGAAGTAGTTGGAAATTCGATTCATGTTAGGACCGTGATGGTAGATGTAGTTATAGATAATTTAAACACACAACATTCAAACGATGTGGTAAAGTGGTGTTCATCGATTACTTTTATTCACATGTTCAAATAGACGTTTGAATTAAACGATGTTACATTTTAGTTAGGTTAGGAGATGGGGTTATGGTTAGGTTCAGTTTTAACTTTTGATGTGTGTTTGTGTTAAAAGTTAGTTCAATGGATATGGTTTAGGTTGAAGTTTATAGTTTAGTTATGTGTGCAAAAGATTAAGGGTTAGGTTTTACCTCTGCATGTCACCTACTATGTAACATAATATGAACAATACTATGTAAGCATAAGTACTTATTTCAAGTTGAAGGGAGACTATAATTCTGAGTAGAAAACAAAAAGAGGATAATTTACAATGATTTCCTTCTATAAACGAAGCAAAACAAAAAAAAAACATTTTTAAATAAATCCAAGTATGTGAAATTTACATCAGACGGAAGAGCCGAGGGCTGAAAACAAACAACAATGTGAATCTCAGCGGTTATCACGTGATAATGGGAACCCACGGTAAACGTATTGGTTGTGTGTTGGACAAGACGCGGAACTGTAAGGCTTCAGGGCGCTCAAGGAAATAGCTTGGGCTCTTGACATCAGTTATGTTCTTTTTTACACAGCTCCCTCCACCCCCACCCCCAACCCCATCCCCCTGATCCCATCTTGGCGGTCAATGTTGTTATGTATATGAGCACGTATAATACATAAGTAACTGTACAAATATAGTTATAAATATGGTATATTAATAAAATTAGAAAATGTTACATATGAATATATATATATATATATATATATATATATATATATATATATATATATATATATATATATATATATATATATATATATATATGAGTATATGTATATATATAGACATATACACATAGGTATATTAATAAAAACAAATATATATGTATATATATATATTATATTTTATATAAATATATATATATATATATATACATATATATATATATATATATATATATATATATATATATATATATATATATATATATATATATATATATATATATATATATATGTGTGTGTGTGTGTGCGTGTGTATATGTGTATGTATGTATAATGTCATGAGAGGTTAGGATTGAAAGCTCTAGATTGAACTGACTCGCCCTCTCCCCTGACACAGCGCCGTACTCTGTGGACGTCACAACAATTACCATGGTAACGCAAACACAAATGTTTCAGTGTACTTTGGGGACATAGAACCGCCTAAATATGCGCTATTATCTGTCCTAATGCCATTTAAAAGCTTTCCTTATGGGGGAAAAAAACAAAAGGCCTTTCAGACAAATGGATTCCACATTTTCCTACGTTCAAAACTGTAACGCACTCAGTGGGATGAAAAGCGGAGAAACGGAACAATTATGCAGTCAGTGAATAGTTCAGAGTTTTTAGTTAGTTCCATTCAGTTTTTATTTCAATAACTTAAACATATTTTTAAAACATAGGTTTAGTTTGGAATACTGAAAAGTTTAAAGCAATTGTTAAGAATTAAGCATTGTTTATAATTTGTCAAGACAATTTTAACTTGCCAAAAAGTGAAAAAATAATTGTATTGAATAAATTGTATTACAACATCTTATGCACAGAAGATGACTTTGTTAGTGTACATTAGATTTGGTGTATGTGTGTGCAAGTTGGACTTTTTAACCAGCTAAACTTTGTCATTTTTTAGACTCTGTGACAATGTAATGATGACACTGGTTAATTATGATTTAGTATTTTGTCCCCCCCCCCCCCCCCCCAATAATAATAGCCGTTCTCGAGATTACAGATTACATATGTTAGTGGCAAATTGAGGAACGCAAAGGGCCGACAATGTAATAAATTAATCATGTTTCTTTCTTTGACTTGGCATTCTATAGAATGTCAAACAGCTAGCCGGCAAAGTATAGAATGAGCGTACGCATAATTTTATATCCATATCCATAGTCTTGGAGCCTTGACAATAGCTCTAGAGCCCTAGCAATACCATACGTGTAGGGTTATGTTTTTTGTGAGGATTAGGTTAATGGTCTATTTAAAATCGAGGGGGGACGGACCGTATACTGCTCCAGTTTTTGGGTAGAGTGGTGGATAATATAGGGTAGAATACTTTGTGGGAGGGTTAATGTTGGGGAGAGAAATGATCGGGGGTTAATTGACAAGGTGTAAAGCTCTAGTCCCATATAAAAATTTCTGATGTAAAAACTCTGCTTTATGTTTAATCCTCAGCTATTGTCCTAAGTCAACAGAATCAGATAAACTCTACTGCATCTGTTCTAAAGACGACTTGATCCAAACCTACTCTGTGTAGCTGTCATGTAAGTACAGCACTGCACATTTTCTCTAAGACTGTTAACACAACTTTTAGCACAGTATCAAACAGAACACAATCAGACCAACTCTACTGCATCTGTATTGTAGACAACTTGATCCAGGTGAAAACTTACTCCGTGTAGCTGCCATGTAAATACAGCAAAGCAGATTTTCTCTGACTAAAACTGTAGACACAAATTTAACACAGTATCAAACAAACTTGTTATTTTTAAACTACGATAATAATCTGACACCCCAACCTTCGTTCAATTATCACCGTCAGCTACGGCGACAAAGTAAACGAAAATAATGCACCAACAATGGTTAAAAACGCATGAAGTTATTTCCCCTTCTCGCGCTAAACGCCGCATATGTAAACCTACCCCGACCACCCAATTACCCGCTCCCCCATACAAAGGTGTAACACAATAACCGAACCAGCTCGTTCGGGATGTGTTTCGCCAAAATGTCTCAGTCAGCAACGCAGGTGGTAGAAAGAAGCAGGCGCGCGCCGTATGGTTAGAAAAAAAAAATGACTGAGGCACCAGGCCCATCAACACTATCAAGTAACTGACTCTCTCGTTTGCTCCTACGAAACCTGCTGGGTTTCTAGACACGTGTTGGAAGTCTGCTAGCTTCTAGACTCCATCTTCTGAGTTCTGGGGCTCACAAATCTAGCGCCGCAGGGGACGTAAATGGAGGGGAGATCCTCACCTTTAGTCCATGTTCAGCCAAGCGTAACATCAGTCGTCTGCTTGTTTCTTTTGTACGCTATCGGAGACTTCCGGTCTGGTTTGGAGCATGGCGTATCAATTACATTATGTCGGATACACGGATCCGGACCATCGCTGATGTTCCGACCCGGTTTATCGTTTGTTTATATTCGGAACATTAGATACTTGGATCTATTTGCTAATTGAATATGCTAAATCATGAGGTAGTTGTTCGAGCTTAAGGGCGCTAGACTTCTAACCCAAAAGTCTCGAGTTCGAATCCGGGCTCAAATCAGTAGAACGTCTCTAATTCCACTCAGCTCTGATGGCTACCTAACTCACGTTAGGGTAAACAGGGACAACTGGGCTTTGTGCTGACCACACAATCACTCCTTATGCCGTGGTCTCTTTGAAACAGATGAACTCTACGTTATCTGCCCCGCGTGTCTTAGGCATGAATGGTACAAGAAGATATGTTAATGATGACGTAGTTGTTAGCGACAACCAGCAATTTAACACACACGCGCACACACACACACACATACACATAAGCACAAAATAAATACCACAATTAACGTACATTTATGCGCAAAACACAGTAGAAATGGAATACAATGAGTTACTTTTGCATTTTTAGTATTTTAGACCACACAGAGGCGTAGCGACCCTTTCTGGCGCCCGATGCGAACTATCAACAATGCTCCCCCCCCCCCCCCCCCCCACTTATATACCGATTCACATTGGCAAAAAAAGCCTCTTCCCTAGTTGTATAGTTATTTATATTGGCAGAATACTCTTGTTCCGCAGTTTGTCGTGTTTTCGTGGACTTCTTTACATCGTGTCGAAAACCGTTTTGATTTGTGAAACTCTTTACACCGTATCAGAATCTGTCGTGTTTTGTAAAACTCCGTGTTGGAATCTGTCCTGTTTTTGTGGAAATCTTTCGCCGTATCGGAATCTGTCATCTTTTGTGGACCACTTTACACCGTGTCGAAATCTGTAATGCTTTTATACTACTTTTTATACCGGGTCGGAATCTGGTATTATTTGCACCATGTCCGAATCTGCGCCGCACATGTCGAAATGAGAGGCGGCAGTGAAAAGCTGCCCAGGCTAATCGATGTGTGAGTAGTGTTTCACGTGCGTTGATCTGGACGACGAAATGTACTTGTCGCTCATGCGGAACGATTAACGAAAATCAAAAATTGTTTTTTCATGTTTTTTTTTTTTTACTTGCAGACTCTGATGAATGAGGACGCAAGAATTTGTGATGGGAAAATTAGAATAATTTCTCCGGTATCAAGAGCGGGATTGGTTCTAAAAATAGTTGGACAACTCAAGGTCATTGCTGACCAGGTCAAAATAAATGACCGTGAGTGAGTTAAAAACTGAATTGTAATGAATGTAGCGAGTTAAAAAAAAAAATTAAAATATTATTAAAGATCAGAATCGCTGTGAAAATGTATTCAAAACATTGAATTTAAAAAAAAAAAAAACTAGCTGAAGTTAGAAGAAACGTTGAAATATTAATCTTCACCACATTAAAATAATTAAAAATCACTGACAGAAGTTAAGAAAACAAGAGACGATAACAAGAAAGAGAATGGGGAAAAGAAAAAAAAATTTATTAATGTTTGTGTAGCTACTCTTTACATGGAGGGGAGGGGTGGATGGAGTATTCCATGATTATGGTAATGTAAAAGTCGCCGAAATCCAGTGGCGACACTAGGGCGGGGTGACACAGGTTGTGGTAACCCAGTGTTACCCCCTTTCTGCCAACAGCTACATGGATGATGTACTAAAATAATAGGAAGTTTTGTTGAACTGCCATTACAGATGGTGTGTCACACTGTGTCAAATGCTTCATATCACACTTAAAATCACTTAACGAACTGGATTAAAAACAGAATTTCTAATTAAAATTAGCTTGAATTCGTGTTACTGGTGTCATCCAGTGCAGTCCAGTGTTATATATATATATATATATATATATATATATATATATATATATATATATATATATATATATATATATATATATATATATATATATATATATATATATATATAACATAATTTAACTACCTCCCGTGACATATTTCTGTCCACCCCTCTGCGTTAAACGCCGAATAACAACTTATGTTGTGTTATCTTAAACAAAAAACCACCAAAGATATTATGTAACAGACCGGAAACTACAAATTAGACCGGAAACTGGGTGTGATGTTGTTAAAGAGTCGGTCCTCCCCCCCCCCCCCCCCCCAACCACCCTGACAATGGCGCTGACACCATCCTTGACACGCTAAACACCTCTCGCCGAGTTCTGGTTGCTAGGCAACCGATAAGTTATCAGCAAACATGTTTAAAGCTGCTAGACTCTGGAGAGGAAGGGGATGGGGGTTTCGCCTTCCACCCCCCCCCCTACCCCCGGGGCAGGAATGTTTGCTCATTCCTCCCCTGACGAGATGACCGCCGGGGCTGAACAAACTGGCTGGTGTTTGGGATTAACCAGCCCCAACCTGTCGCTTGTTGTCAGGGATTATCGCGGTTGACGTCAATCCAGGGATTAGGAGAGCTGTAATTGTCGTGTCGCTACAGGCGTAGCACCGTGGAAGTTCATGGCGACGGAGGGGGTCGGGGTGTGTGTGTGTGGTGGGAGGGGGGGGGGAAGTTTATAAGGTAAGGCATGTGAATATAAAAATACTGTTAAACTGACAGGTCACGTGTGAAACACACCATGATGCGATTGGTTCATTAGGCTAACAGATATGCAGGCAGTGCTAGTACGAGGCAGCGTTGGATTATTATTAGGAGGCACAGTGTCCCAAAATTTAGGGACCCCAAGGTTTAAATAAAGTTTTAGGGACTCCACATTTTAGTGATTGCAAAATTTCGGGACCCAAATATTTTAGGAACCTCAAAATTAAAAAAAAAAACAATATTTAAGGGACCCCCAAATTTTAAAGACCCTAATATTTAAATAAACCTAAAGATAAGGGACCCCATAATTTAAGGACCCTACATTTTAGGAACCCCGACGTTTTAGGATCTCAAAGTTTAAAGACCCTACATTTTAGAAACCAAAAATTTAATTATCCCCAAATATTTGGGACCCTATATTTTAAGGAACCTACATTTTAGCACCCTTAAGTTATAGGGCTCCAAAGTTTAGGGTCCCCGATATGTCTTGCAAATGTAAACATTTATCAAGGACCCCATTGAATATTGAAAAAGTCACTCCACCCCCACTCACCCGCCTTGATACTAACATGGTAATAGCTAAAAGAACAACAACAAAACCGTACTAATAAAGTACTGGTAGCTTTTAAAAATTACATTGCAGTACAAAAAAATAAAATAAACGTCATAGCACACTAGACTGGGTTTGAAGATGTAACAGATCACGGTTACAACCAGTTGTGAAAATACACGCTCATAGGTTATGTTAGAGGAACATCATCAAGGACAGACATTGTACAGTCAGCGGTGGAGTAAGAACAGAACAAATAGTACAACAATTCCAGTTTAAAATGTATTATCTGGTGCGGATAAGCTGAATCAGATACATCTCTGGGATCGGCGTGGTCGAGTTGGTAAAGCTCATGGTTGCTAAACCGAAAAGTCTCGAGTACGAACCCTCGGGTAGATGAGGCTTGTTAGCTGGGGACAGCCACTCTTCTAGGAGGGACAACTTCAAAATCAAACAACTGCTGCCTTATAGTTTGTTCTTGGTTGGTCAAATGCAAATCCAAAAAAAAAGCAGGCTGAAATCAGAGCCAATGTCCCCAATGGCGCATAACCAGGTGACACGTATACTTAATTGTATTGGAGGGGATCCCTTCCAACACTAAAATTAGGAACAAAGAAGAAGGTACACCTCTGTAACTACAGTGACCGCTACCGTGGCAGATAATATTCGCTGTATGTAGTCACCGGTAGCTCGACATATTGCCCGCATGCCGTTTCCCTAAAGGTTGTTTTCACAAATGAACATTTACCCAAATGTATCAAATTCCAGAGTAGACGTTTGGCACAAATCCCAGAAAACCACATGCCCGAAGACCGCAGTGAATACGCTAATGTGTCTCGTGGAATTAACATAATATATTCGGTTACCCGACAAAAATGAGGGCCAGTGTATCCTAGTATAACATGACACCGCGGTGTAGTTTCTTGTCATGGCAGGTCAGGATGTAATGAGAATAGGTGTAATTAAATACAGTATTTAATAGGTCACGGATGTAATGATAATATCTGGAATTAAATACGGTATTTAATTAACTCCATAACGTGTTAAATTTAATCCAACATGATTCTTTTTTTTTTTACTTTTTTGTGAAAATTTAAGAAAAAAGGAGATAAAACAATTCCGATTGAAATTTAAAACTAAATTTTTACCCCTAAAACTGGTTGAGTTTTGTGAAGAGAAATGCGACATTACTTGGCTTCAAGTGAAACAAAGAACAGGGTGACCTTGAAATCAGAGAGCCCACTAGTTAGAGACCAACCCCTCCCCTTCCTCTATGGCCGCGCCCACGTTGACGTCACAAATCTCGTGTTTTCACGGTGGTAACGAGATCTGTGAGATTTTCCGGGGAAGTAACTCGTGATCGCCGTGTTGTGTTAGCGTTGTTGTTAGCAGACGGCAATTTTACAAAGTAAGGCCGCTAAACCTGGGGTCACGACCCCTGCGGGATCTATGCCGACTTTAAAAGGGTCGGTGCTTTTGTTTAGAAAGCCATTCAAATAACTGGTTTTTATTTGTTCTGCAGTGAAAACGAAGCATTTGTTGACTAGGAAATGACAAAATTCTAGTTACGCAACCCACACAAAACGGACGTAGAAGCGGAAATAAATGACATTAATATTGACATCGTAAACACATTGGGTAATAAACAGGCATATATTTTTGTTCAACGGGAACAAAACGTTATTAGAGATATACATATATTACGAAATACCAAGCAAATTGTATTTACATCCAGATATACCAATCATATTATATTAGCATCCAAGAACTACAAATGAAATTGTATTTACATCAAGAAATACCAATCAAACTGTATTCCCGTCGAGAAATACCAATAAAATTTGATTGATATTAAACACTACCAATAAAATTGTATTTGCATCAAGAAAAAGAAGAATACTTTTTTTTCTACAAGACAAACACTACATATCACCCAATATTAAACCTTCTTAGACACAACCTTAGATACCACCCTCTAGACATAACCCTACATACCCTCCACCATAAAAAAAAACAAAAAAAAAAACAACAACACAGGTTTATGAACAAGTCTACATAGTCCGTGAGATGACCTCGCAGAAATGGACGAAGCAAACACAAACTCCACTAACAGCAATCCAGCACCAGCGCTGGTTACAGAACTCCCAGCATTCCTTATTGAGTAAATTTCCTGCCCCAGAAAGGCGAAAGTCTGGACTAGTTTGGTTAGACATACATCCCCCTACCCCCCCCCCCCCCCCCCAAAAAAAAACTTACCAAATGGTAAACTGGACTACTTTGGTTAACTGTACCCCCGAAAGATCCAAAATATGCTTTTATACACACTATATGTAAACAATTTCAAGATTTTAAATATATTTCTGCTAAGGCTTACAATGGGTTAGGCCACACAGTCAGATACACTCTGTTCCACCTGCTATATTGATCTTTGCATTTTCATGATAATTTTAGACGAGTCCTCAGATTTATTATTACAAAAAAAAAAACATAAAAAAAACTCACTTTTTACTTTCTCGTATATACGAAGTATAGAGAAAGTATTGTAATCGTGCACAAAAATCACTTGAAATTTTAACAATTTTCACCGTATGACATCTCAGTCCTTCATCACATCCGAAGTATAGAGGACTTATTTTAATCGGGCAAAAATTATCAATCCAGATTTATCAAAATTAAGAGGTTTTATGCGTAATCAAGTCTGAAAAACTGGGCTTTGCAATTCTGTCCGTATGTCTGTGTGTCTGTCTGTGTGTGTGTGTGTGTCCATGTGTAAACACGATAACTTGAGTACTGTTACAGCTAGGTTGATGAAATTTCATATATAAGTATTTTATCAAAATCGTAGATCCGTATCAACTTTTGAGCGATTTCCGATAACCGGAAGTGGTACTTTTTCTACTTTGAATTTTTCAAAAGCCTATAACTTGAGTACTATTTTAGATAGATAAATGAAATTTCACATGTAAGTATAAGATCTAATTCTCTACCTTCTGTTAAATTTTGAGTAATTTCCGTTGACCGGAAGTAGTAATTTACGCTACTTCCGATTTCTCAAAAAACTAATGTAAATTTTTAAAGTACTAATAATATTGCGCACTATTATGCACTTTTTTAATTTGGCGTTCACTTGGTGTGCAATTCTTTTGTCTTCGAGACTTTATTCTATTTTTAAAACTTTAAGTATTTAAAATGGATTAAAAATCATGTCTATAGCCCGAGTTCCCATCCCCTGTTGTTTTATATAAGAATATTCTAGAAAGTTTAGGGGAGATCACTCCCGGTTTATTTTCTAGAACATTCGCAAGGCATAACAAGAACGTATTGAAGTTTTTGTTTTGTTGTATTTGTCTCACTCTGTGGGTTGGGATTAGCTTGTGTCACTACAAGGTTTGTCAGAGATAGTTTTAAAAGTAGGTCGTTGTTTTAGCGCAGTGATTCAGACAAAACAGCGAACAGTCTTTCGTTAGAAATAAATCAATTGTTATCGATGTTCTAATGATTACCCAAGTAAAACTGTATATTATTAGCTCATTACATAGTTATTTTAATATTAAGAACATATGAATGAAACGTTTAATTAGGTTAAAAGTCATGTCACATTACATTGTCATCTAAGGTTGCTCGAAGTTTTAAGTTTAAAATCAATATGTGGTGTAAAACGTTCGATCGCGAGTTTCCACCCATCGCGAGTTGTAAAATTGAATAAAAACTTATAAAAAGAAAAAGAAAAAAACAATGTCCGCGAACCCACAAGACGTCCATATCTATTCATGTCAACAGCGAATCGTCTCCACACAGCAATACAATACCCCTCGTCACACCTTCAACCTGTGAAGCATCCTGTCAAATTTTCACGGTATCCGATTTTGCTTGATCACCGGAACAGGCCAGGAATATAGACTCGACCCGGTGTTGACTGTGTTGTGTCTCCCCCTCCCCTCTCCCTCCCCTTTCCGTTGGAGTTTCCTGAGCTTTACGTGCAACGGGCAATTTTCCGCAGGCCTGAGACGTAAACCGGTGGGGATGTACAAACATGGTCGGTCAACTCCGGAAAAACACGGTGAGTGGAACCGTCTAAGTAAACACCGCTAGAGGCGCCGCGGCTGCTGTTGATGATGTTGTGGGCGCGGTGTCTGGAATGTGGTGCCAGAACTGAGGGCGGGATCAATGATTCGGTGTATGTGGAAGGTGTATGTGGGGTGTCGCTGTGTGTGGAAGGTATATGTGGGGTGTCGCTGTATGTGGAAGGTATATGTGGGGGTGTCGCTGTATGTGGAAGGTATCTGTGGGGTGTCGCTGTATGTGGAAGGTATATGTGGGGTGTCGCTATATGAGCCTGGTGTATGTGGGGTGTCGCTATATGTGAAAGGTGTATGTGGGGTGTCGCTGTATGTGGAAGGTGTATGTGGGGTGTCGCTGTGTGTGGAAGGTATATGTGGGGTGTCGCTGTATGTGGAAGGTATATGTGGGGGTGTCGCTGTATGTGGAAGGTATATGTGGGGTGTCGCTGTATGTGGAAGGTATATGTGGGGTGTCGCTATATGAGCCTGGTGTATGTGGGGTGTCGCTATATGTGAAAGGTGTATGTGGGGTGTCGCTGTATGTGCTGGTGTATGTGGGTCAGCTCCTTATGTGGACCAACTTATATGTGGACCAACTCTATATGTGGACCAACTTATATGTGGACCAACTATATGTGAACCTACTTTGTATGTGGACCAATTGTACGTGGACCAACTTTGTGTGTTTGTCCAAACTTGTATGTGGACCGACTCTGTATGTAAATGGTGTAGGTGAAACAACTAATATGAACGGTATTTGAAGACAAACGCTCTCAACATGTAAACCAGAGTGCCAATTATCTGACATGGTAACTAATTAGTGGACCAACATTGACAATACTTGTGTTTGAAACTAATTAGTGGACAAACATTGACAATACTTGTGTTTGAAACTAATTTGTGGACCACCATTGCCAATACTTGTGTTTGAAACTAATTAGTGGACCAACATTGACAATACTTGTGTTTGAAACTAATTAGTGGACCAACATTGACAATACTTGTGTTTGAAACTAATTAGTGGACCAACATTGACAATACTTGTGTTTGAAACTAATTAGTGGACCAACATTGACAATACTTGTGTTTGAAACTAATTTGTGGACCAACACTGCCAATACTTGTGTTTGAAACTAATTAGTGGACCAACATTGACAATACTTGTGTTTGAAACTAATTTGTGGACCAACACTGCCAATACTTGTGTTTGAAATCTTGAATGTGGACTAGTCCGGGCGTGATACAGCACAACAGATGTAAAGTATACAATATCTATGTGAGCGAGGTAATTAATATATAATGTAGAGTCAAGTGCTATCCTGTATTTAAAATATAAATATAGGCCAGTGCTTCATACGTACGTATGCGTGGGACGGAAACTTATATGTCGCATAGAGCACTAATAGTAACAAAGACAGCTTAGCGGGATGGTAGGCTTCTAAGGATATCAATTTCAAAAACATAGCGTCGTTTTTTTACAAACGGAATTTTTAAAAAAAGTTCGTTTCACCTTTTTTGCATACCTACAATGCATTAATAACATATGCGTACACACAGACACAAAAAGACAATGACATCGAACATAAAAGACATGTCAGTAAGACACTATCAAGACACAATAAGACAATGCGTCAATAGGTTATCATGTAAGTGAAGACAGATGAAGACAACGATATCCACACATCCACATCCACGTCCACGTCCACGTCCACGTCCACGTCCACGTCCACATCTACGTCCACTTCCACGTCCATGTCTACGTCTATCCAACTATCTATATGTATATTTTTATATCTAACGTATGTGTATAGAATAGCATAAATTGATAATATCTTTTCTAAATAAATGAGTTATTTCCAAAAAAATAATAATAATAAAGCCGGAGTGATCTCCCCTTAATAATAATAATAATAAAAATAAAAATACAAGGGACAAAACCTAAGTGTATGTTCCAAGAAAATACCAAGCGGGTCAGTGAAAACAAAAAAAAATTTCTGGGTTAATGGTAGTTAATGTACGAAATATTTTTATTAAATATCTTACATAATAATTCCTTATACTTACTTTTCATAAGTCAGAGATTTTTATATACTACTGTAATTTAAGTATATAACTGTTAGCATTTGTTAACACCCGTTGTATAAATCTAATAAAATAAATTTACAATGTTGCTAAATAAAAATGCAATTGACTTTTTAATAAATGTGCCCACTTCAAACGTTCAATTATATTTTGGATCCCCTAAATAACGGGACGCAAAAAAAAAAAAAAAAAATTAAATTTAAAAAAATAAAATTTAATATGATAAATATGTGTGTATGCAAACACCACGTTAAAGATAAGTGTGTTTGGAATAGCATACACAGTGGCACACACGGGCATATCCACATCTAATATATCCACATCTAATCCACACCGTTCAAATAGAAATGTTTAATTGTTCGCCTGAACACTAAGCCACTTCATTATTGACCAAAATCTTCTATTTTGTTTTCCTTTGTCGGTGCAATGGTTTCCTCAATAAACAGTCGAGGACTGGCCGGCCAGTTTGTAAAGTGGCCGGCCAGTTTGTAAAGTGGCCGAATATCGGGGCTATGGCCGTAACACATACATACGTGCACACGCCCGCCAACACATCAAGTCCCTCCGCCTACACCAACGGGCATACACACACGCATACACCCACACGCATTCATTCGCAAGCACACACATACATCCACTTCTACACCCACATATACACATACACACACACACACAATTACCAACGGACAAGAGACACAACCAACCTACTATATTCCTAAACTGTGTAACGTAAGTTGCTGAACAGTGATTTGACCCGTGGCAAACAGAGTTTCTTCCAAGCATCTATTAGGGAGGGGGGGGGGGGGGGGGGGTCGGCGGCCCCCCCCCCCCCCCCCCCCGAAGAAAGTCTATCGCCCCCCCCCCCCCCCCCCCGAAAAAAATTTGGAAGAAACACTGGTGACAAAGTTGTATCTCAGTTCTAATGTGATACGAGAGCAGCGTGATTAAATCGGTGACGAAGCTGTCACTCGGTGCTGATGAGACATGTTATGGGAGCACGTCACACTGCCACGGCCCACTCTGTTCACAGGATTCAAAAGTGAGTAAATAGATGCCAACAAATCCACAAGACCAAGTACATGGCAGTTCCATGATCAGAAGATTAAGTTCCCTTAGACTAGCAGGGTTCACAAGAAACTACATGCACTCGTTTTACTGCCAGCAAGTCAGACATCCACTTTTTAATTCTGGTTAAAAATAGGCTAAGAAGTAATTTAAAAAAAAAAACAACGAACACCTCAGTTATTATAATGATAAGTTATCCCTATATACACATCCCATGATAAGGATAACTTTCGGTAGAGTAGAACACCAAATGTCAGTCGCCTGCTCAACCACAACCTGGCTACACAGTTCCAATAGAAAAGCTGAATCGTCCTCTTCAACAATCAGATCTAGATTCTTTTTCTTAAAATCGACTTTCATTTTGTTTTTGAATTTATAGTCCAGTCGTCACTAGACTTGGAGGCGAAGACTGGCCGGCCAGTTTGAGAAATAGCTGCAATGTGGGCTATTGGCCGTAACACACACACACACACACACACACACAACACACACACTCACACATACGTTAATGCACACTCACACTCGCGTACATACACACACTTGTATGCTAGTTCCTATTTATTATGTAGACAGGGGACACTACCTATAACTATTTTTCCAGAAAGTTAAAAAAAACAAGATGTTTAATTAGTATCAAAATATAATTGCGAATCATACATTTATTAAGAAGCTAAATACTAAAAATATATAGTTCTCTTGAAGTATTATTGTATAAACTATCTAATTAACATAGAAAAATTAGTATTTTACTATTATTTAAATGTGTAACCATTAGCAAGTTTTAATTGTCGTTTTGTACACTTTTGAAAGTCAGTATTTAGTACACAATGCGAGAAAGGCTGAACGCAAGCTAATCACTTTTAAAAATTTTCATTTTGATGATGTGTCTCATTGTAATCAGCATAACATGTTGCTTATAATATCGATAATAAACTTTTTGGCGGGGCTTATCTGGAAAAGATCCGACTTGAGACCCGGCAAATTACGACACTATGAGACACAGACCGGCAAATTACGACACTATGAGACACAGACCGGCAAATTACGACACTATGAGACACAGACCGGCAAATTACGACACTATGAGACACATACCGGCAAATTACGACACTATGAGACACAGACCGGCAAATTACGACACTATGAGACACGCACTGAGACACGGCAAATTACGACACTATGAGACACGGCAAATTACGACACTATGAGACACGCCTTGACCCGGCAAATTGCGACACTATGAGACACACCAAATTACGACACTATGAGACACGCCTTGACCCGGCAAATTGCGACACTATGAGACACACCAAATTACGACACTATGAGACACGCCTTGACCCGGCAAATTGCGACACTATGAGACACACCAAATTACGACACTACGAGACACGCCTTGACCCGGCAAATTGCGACACTATGAGACACACCAAATTACGACACTATGAGACACGCCTTGACCCGGCAAATTGCGACACTATGAGACACGCCTTGACCCGGCAAATTGCGACACTATGAGACACACCAAATTACGACACTACGA
Organism: Physella acuta; assembly: GCF_028476545.2. Taxonomy (NCBI): domain Eukaryota; kingdom Metazoa; phylum Mollusca; class Gastropoda; family Physidae; genus Physella; species Physella acuta. The sequence goes on along the minus strand of NW_026732600.1, from coordinate 73,145 downwards.
GACACGCCTTGACCCGGCAAATTGCGACACTATGAGACACACCAAATTACGACACTATGAGACACGCCTTGACCCGGCAAATTGCGACACTATGAGACACACCAAATTACGACACTATGAGACACGCCTTGACCCGGCAAATTACGACACTATGAGACACACCAAATTACGGCACTATGAGACCCGCCTTTGACCCGGCAAATTGCGACACTATGAGACACACCAAATTACGGCACTATGAGACACGCCTTGACCCGGCAAATTACGACACTATGAGACCCACCAAATTACGACACTATGAGACACGTATTTAGACACACCAAATTACGACACTATGAGACCCGCCAAATTACGACACTATGAGACCCGCCAAATTACGACACTATGAGACACAGGCCCACCAAATTACGACACTATGAGACCCACCAAATTACGACACTATGAGACCCACCAAATTACGACACTATGAGACCCACCAAATTACGACACTATGAGACATGCATTGAGACCCACCAAATTACGACACTATGAGACACGGCAAATTACGACACTATGAGACCCACCAAATTACGACACTATGAGACCCACCAAATTACGACACTATGAGACACGGCAAATTACGACACTATGAGACACAGACCGGCAAATTACGACACTATGAGACACAGACCGGCAAATTACGACACGAGACCCGCCTTGACCCCGCCATCCTACCCCCCACCAGACGACAGCCCACGCCAGTTTCTCTTTGTTGACCGTGACGTGACCACGTCTGTTTGCCGTCTGACACCACAGCTAGCAGACGACAAACACAAACACGACCTGACTTTAGGCTAAACGCCATCTTTCATTTAGACCAGGTTATTCCACTTTATAAAAAATGGATTGGTTCATCCTTGCATGAGTGGATTTAGATTTTGTACGGTGTTTCTTTCAGGCATCTCTTCTGGGATCAAGTTCCCAAAAACAAAACCACCATAGCCGACCCACCGACGAAAGAGATTTTTTTTTATAAAGAAAATCTATAGGCTACAATTGACACTGTCCTCTCTCTGGAAATTTCAACGATTGTAGGAAAAAAAAAGTAACAGGAAAAAAAAAAACACAGAAAAAAAGTCACAGAAAAAAAAGTCACAGGAAAAAAAAAGTCACAGAAAAAAAAGTCACAGGAAAAAAGTCACAAATATATATTTGCATGGAATTTGTTAATACTTTTATGTATTAAATATTCAGGTTGTGCAAATTAACTTAGGATTAACTAAATGTAATGTAATGTGTGTAGGTTGTATACGAATGGTCATTTTTATAATTCATCTAAAAATATTCAATATTAAGTTTGTAGATTTTAATTATGTTAAACATAATATTAATAGCATTTAATAGAAAGTTCCATCGTCCTCGGTTTTCATAGTGTTTTTTTTAAAATACTAACATTAAATTACCGCGAAATTGTAAGTTCTTCTGACTTGCTGACCTCAACTCATCGCAACAATAGTTATGATTAGATCAACCACCTTTACTGTCCACATTTATCACGCTCATTACATAACAAAGCATAGGATCAAAACAGAAAGCCGACAAGGTTCAGAGGCTGACATTGACTCAAAACGCCAACAACACACAATATGTTAGGACAAGGCCACTGAGGAGAAGCCGACCAGAGAATAGCCTACGGCAAAACATTAGCAAAACACAATGATGTGCTTAAATTTCTTTTATAATTAACTTTCCTGCCGCGTATTTAACTAAATACGTAACACAAGTTCAGATTGTTGTGGAAATTATCTTAGAGTATTTTTTACTTACAATTATTATAAACCGTAATGCTTTAACGTCTATAAAAAATTATGCTATAAAAAACACAACCCACAACAATAAACACCAAAAACTGTACAATTGTAAAGAAATAGATCTAGGCCTACGTCCAAATATTTTTGAAAAAAAAATGTGTGACTTTATTTCTGTGACTTTTTTTCCGATAAAATTTTTCCATTGTGACTTTTTTTCTGTGACTTTTTTTCCTAGCAAAAACTGTGACTTTTTTTCTGTGGTTTTTTTTTCTGTGGCTTTTTTTCCGTTCACCAATTTCACACCCCCCTTTCCGAAAATTTCACTACCCCCCCCCCCCACCCCCACCCCCCCTCCTGTCACCCTGAGAGAAATGACTGATGACTAACAAAAACCCTGGTTAGGTTTCGATAAGCATTTATTGTGGTCAAAACCTCTATGTCAGTGGATTTGTTGTTAAATCTTGTAAATCATTACAACCAATGTTAAAACTAAGCGAATTCTTTTTCAGATAAGTGCATCGCCGAAGACAATGCAAGAGTATCTTTTTGTCATTTTATTTAGACATTACTTTTGTCATTCAAAACTATTTTTTTAAAGAAAAAAAATCAAATCTCATTATATTTTAAATAACAAATAAAAATCACAAACTAGGTAGTTCTTAAGTGGAATGTTTAATTTTTTACTTATATTATTACTTTATAATATTAAAAACTAAAAAGTAAAAAAGAAAGTAAAAAAGAAAGTAAAAAAATGCACTAGAAATCCTAAAATAAGAATACATTTTCTTAGTTAAAATGGTATAACGCTTTCTTAAGTGAATAATTCTTTTAAAAACAATTTATGTTCAGTATCTAATTTCGAACCTGACTCTGTCAATTGGCAAGTGAAGTAGAGTTAACCTGTTTCTGTGACCTCGGCACATGACGTTCTACTGACTTGAACCCAGATTCGAACTCGAGACTTTCGTGTTAGCAGCCAAGCGCTCTGTTTTATTTTCAACGCGGCTTCACGACACATTGCCTTAAAACCTGCTGGCTTGTATGTACACTGTTTAGCTTTAGAGCTAGTCATAAGGTAAGGTTTGGGTTGTTTCTATACACAAAATAAATGGGTACAAGTTGGATACGGCTAAACGTATGTGTGTCGAATATACACAAAAGTGGTTACTTGTGAAGGAACTAATAAGGTCTGTTTTGTGTTATAAGAATATGTGATGCTAATAATTTAAACAACAGCCGGTTTATAGAACCGGCAGCCGTGTCAATTTAACCGGCAGCCGTGTCAATTTAACCGGCAGCCGTGTCAGTTTAACCGGCAGAAATGTTTGTTTCTCAACGTGCATTATGTCTGTGTCTGACATTTTCAACATCGCCTCTGTCAGTTTAATGACATCTTCGCCATTTCCTGAGTTACATGACATGTGACATTAAATGACATGTGACATTAAATAAAAACTTATCCAACACACATCACAGTGACACGATGTTGTCTGTTAAATTATTCTCCAGTTCCCCTTAACACCCCCCTCTCTCTCCCCTTATCACTTGAAATCTAAATCAGACTAAATGCTCTAAATAAACAACCCCCCCCCCCTGCCATTCCAATTTGTTATACCTGTCCTTTCATCGCGTCCGTCTGTTGCTTTAAACAGATTCCATTAGAAGTTACATAACGATCTGTCTCTCAGCCTACGTCATCAGCGCGTGCAGGACCGGTGGCATCACCTCGCCATTACCAGGGGCATCACCTCGCCATTACCAGGGGCATCACCTCGCCATTACCATGGGCATCACGAGCGTCCGTTTAATCAACAAATTACAACATCAACAAGCGCAGTCATTAAAAGAATAAAAAAAGTAAAAAAAAATCTCATTGTCATTCTTTTGAAAATGGAGTTAACTGCCATTCATTGAACATTTTAAATTTATTTTTGGACATGGGATACAATATTGTTTTTTTAAAGATATTTTTTAGAAATAAAAAATTATAAGAAAAAATAAAAGAAAATCTCCCGTTTGAAATCTGTTTTAAATATTTCAAAAAACTATCACGGCCAATTTAATCCCTAACCAAACGATGACGAAACAAATGATGTGTTTGCACGCCAAATGGATTCCATTAGATCAAAATATTACATCCTAGCTCAGGGCAATCGCCATTTAAATATCTGGGATGAAATCCTCCGAGTGTTTGATAGATATTTCAAACGTAATGTTTTAAAATTTAAAAAATGTTCAGTGAATGTTTGTTCAAATTGTTCACGGTTTTGTTGAGCGGACGTGAACGTTTCATCGATTAGAGAGAGACATCAAAGTGATGTTGTGTCAGCTAAAAGAATAACTGTCAAAGTGATGTTGTGTCAGCTAAAAGAATAACTGTCAAAGCGATGTAGTGTTTTTTTTTCTTTAGGCTAGTGGTCGCCTAGGTTGGTGTATGGGGGGGGGGGGGGGGGGGATAGTGTTAGTGTTAAGTCAACCCAGGGATGATTGTGTGAACAACAGTAGATCACAGGCACAGCAGTGGTGAGAAGAGGGGTGGGGAAGTTGAGTGGAGGGGGGGGGGTGTAAAGATCTAAAGACATCACATTACTCCTGTGTTGAAGTACTTACGTATTAGATTTTGTGTGCTTCATTACACTAATCTAATGTAGTTGTTTTTATCGTTTAAAAAGTGACGGTGTTTATTGTCTGTTCCAGTACATACTAGCATAATTGTTCCATATACATATTCCTTGTTGCAGTTCCCATACTATTACTTTACAATGTGCATATTCTTTGTTGCAGTTTCAAAACTACAACTTTTCCATGTACAGATTCCTTGTTCCAGTTTCCATACTACAACTTTTCCACGTACATATTCTTTGTTTCAGTCCCAACACTACAATTGTTCCAATTACATATTCCTTGTTGCAGTTCCAAAACTACATCTTTTCCATGTACATATTCATTGTTCCAGTTTCCATACTACAAATTTTCCATGTATATATTTATATATTGATTGTTACAGTGTTCATATTACAATAGTTCCATTTATATGTTCCCTGTTTCAAAACCACCAACCCCTTTTGCTCTAGTTCATACACCTTGATACAATCCACGACAATGCCATAGTCCCATACATTTAGTCCTCCTGCAATACTCTTAGACGCCATAGTTCCATCTTATATCTCTTCACATCGTTGCTAGGATTTTCATGTTTCAGCAACATGTTCCAGGAACTTGTTTTAGTAATTAGCGAGTGTTGACGTTTTATGGCGTTGTGTATTTAATTTTAAAACCTTCCGTGACGTCAATCAAATATGTTATATATTTTGATATTTTTTTCGCTGAACAATCCATTAACTATGACGTCAGTCTCTGTTGTTTCACACTGTTTTTATATATATCTTAAAGCACGAGAACAACAGATTAATCTAGTTTTTTTTCCTATATTGATATGATAAACGTATCCTGTACAATAATAATTTAAAAAAAAAACAATTAAAAAATGCAATGTTGGGCGAAGAAAATTTTGTAAAACTATGTAATAAAGCGGGGCAAAAATTGTGTGAATAAAACACAAGACGGTTTGGTACCAAAATAGATTTTAATTTAACTTAATTAATTTTTTTCATCTGTATCACAACTCATTAAAATATTTACTCTAGGTCGAAACAATATGGTTTTTTTTTAAAATTGCTTATGTCAGCACTTATGTAGACCTAAGTTTTTCCTTACAATTTGTGTGCAGAGGTCTCTATATACGTGGGATGGACTGGTCCACCGGTCTAACTTGCAAAATCCCTATGGGCCCCCAGATGAAAAATCCCGGTGCGTCCCCAAGTAAAAAATAAAATCCTGGTGGGCCCCAAACTAAAAAAAAATCCCGATGGGCTCCTAGTAAAAAAAAATCCCGATGGGCCTCCAAGTAAACAGATTGTGTTGTAGAAGAAAGAGATACAAGAAATGTGACGTAACTCGTTGTTGCAATCTATTTAAAAAAAACAATGTGAGTAAAAGCAATTAAATTTAATTAGAACTTCGAGCTATTTTAGCGAAAGATGTAAAGACGGAGGCTCTTTATTTTACGAATAGGTCTAGATTAGCATGGGTTAAAATGAGCTTAAAATGTATGACGTCATTTAAGGATTGCGCCCCCCCCCCCTCTCCCCCCCCCCCCCCCCCAATCTTCATAAAAAACAACAACAACAATGAAGCCACTTGTACAATAACATGCAGCGTGTTTGTGATGGTGGCTGAACGTGTTCGGATTTTCCCGTTTGAGCGTCCGGATTTTCCCGTTTGAGTTTTAATCAGATTTTCCCCGTCGGTGAAGAAAAACAAACAAATCGCGCGGTGCTTGTCTTGATGTAAATTTTTTTTCGAGATTACGGCCTCGTGGTTACAGAGAGGTGTGGGGCGAGTGTTAGAGAGATGAAAGCAACCGGTAATTCCTCACGTGCTTTTATTAGGTCTAGGGCACGTGAGAGGAATGGAGAACCGAAGTGAGTTGGGTGCTTCGGGCACTTGTGCGTTTACGCTCAACGGAATGAGAGAATCGGCCGGAGCGAGATGGGATTAGTGGTTAAGCGCTGATTGACAGGTGGGGGTTGAGTTATCGTGGCAGGCTGAAAGACTTGTTGAAATACGAGGGTTGAATGGAAGAAGGAAGAAGTTTTTGTGGAGTTTACGTGGGGCTGTTTCAAGATGGGGGTGTGACAGTGTGACAGATGGGGGTGTGACAGTGACAGATGGGGTGTGACAGATGAGGGTGTGACAGTGTGACAGATGGGGGTGTGACAGTGTGACAGATGGATGTGTGACAGTGTGACAGATGGGGTGTTATAGTGTGACAGATGAGGGTGTGACAGATGGGGGCGTGACAGTGTGACAGATGGGGGTGTGACAGTGTGACAGATGGGGGTGTGTTAGTGTGACAGGTGGGGTGTGACAGTGTGACAGATGGGGTGTGACAGATGGGGGTGTGACAGTGTGACAGATGGGGTGTGACAGTGTGACAGATGGGGTGTGACAGTGTGACAGATGGGTGTGACAGTGTGACAGATGGGGTATGACAGATGGGGATTAATGTGGAATGACGCATGGAGTGGAACGGATGAGTTGTGACGGATGTTATATATCGCATAGAGTTGGACGGATATTATGTGATGGATAAATGTGATGACGGATGGGTATGACGGATGGGTGTGACGAAATGAGGTGTAAAAGTGTGACATACATGTTGTTACATTTGACGGACGGGAGTAAGCGACGTGACCGAATAATTTGACAAAAATCAAACAGTTGACAGTATATGTGACTGTGTATACATATCAGACAATTAAGCAGACATTTACAAAACCCATACAATTGTATGTGCATGACTAAAGCATAACTATAAGAAACTGTACATCGCAGTAAGTCAGACCTTTCATCGTTTAGAGTGCTGTTTGTACTGTAAAAGTTCTTCTACAATAAGAAAAAAAAATCACGTAAACACTTTTAAAAATGTACTTTTTAACCCAATACCACCCATGTACTTTTCCACAAATTTGACGGGTTAATCCATTGCTACCCATTCTTTTAACTCACCACCACCCATTTTCGCTTGACCTGCCTCCATTTAATTAAAAAACCCACTCAACTTAGAGCTGGATTTTTGCATGATTGATTCAGACTACGCGTTATGTTATTACTAACTGGACGTCTTTAAATAGAAAGACTTTCAAGTTATTTGATGGGCACTTGAATACGAATGAGGGTTGACTCGGGAGATAAAGGGATGTAATTCAATTAAATATCGCGAGAATTTCCGCCGTAGGGTTTTTTGAGAGAATGTGGCAGTTGTGATGTTTTTGAAGCACAATCGTACGGCTAACCTCAAAGTTAAGGGTGCTTCACGTCTGACACATCGAGGTGTTTTTGACGTGACTTCACGTCAGATATTAAAAAAAATATTTTTGATGTTATTGTCATTGTTGCTGTAATTATTAAAATATTCTACTGCGTAGGCAGAGTTTCTTCCAGGCATCTCTTCGGGGGGGCTTTCCCCCCCGAAAAAATTTTTACCGCCCCCCCGAACGAAATGAAATTTATATAATTTATATAGAAAATATATACTTTTAACAGTGTCCGCCCCCCCCGAAGAAAGTTTACCGCCCCCCCGAAGATTTCCAGTGCCCCCCCCGGAGAAAAAAGTCTGGAAGAAACACTGTGCGTAGGTAGTACATAATATTATGTTAACTTACAACTCAATGATAGAAATAACAAGAAGAAAATTGCTCTTAACAAATGATGTTACATAAGGTAAATTTTGCGTTGAACATTTCGTTTTTCACATTTAACATCATAATACAAATTAAACTAATTTGAATGTTTGTTAACATTTTTCTTTTTCTATTTCGACATCTGCAACTCCTTTACAAAAATATAGACGATAGGGGTAGGGGGGGGGGGGGTTGTAAGAGAAGAGACCAACAGCCATCTTTTCGGCCTGTGCATTTGTCGGTCGCCATTAACTAAATAGGCAACTCGACATATTTTCAGTTAACTAACATAAGGTTATCGCCCCTTGCGCTAATCTTAGCTTACGACATAAACGGGTTTGGGGTTTTTGTAATAGGCTTATACACACGCACGCAATAATTAGGTCTTCAATGTCAACCACTTGAGAACCACTGACAGCAAGCGTAGGCTAGCACTGTGTAAGCAGGTGAGCAAAGTCATCAGTCAAGGTAACGAATGACTGCAGGGCGTGAACGTTACAAGTCAAGTGTCGCGGCCTGCGCTCGCTGACCGGTCCAGCCTGACTAACGTCTTGTCGCTGTGGTGGTGGGATGGGGAGATGGGGCGAAGTCTGCCAACGGCTCACACATCAAGACAAACAATAATAAATGGGGCTGAGTTTATCATCATTAGAACTGTAGGTAAAGATGGTAACGGATCAATCAAGGTGAACACTTCACGACACAAATAATAAAATAAACGGGTCCCGTGGATTAGCATGTCCACATGCCCGTGTACACCGGATTAGCTTGTACTAGTGCTCATGTCCCGTGGATTAGCATATACTAGTGCTCGGGTCTTGTGTTGTCACATCATGGGCCAGTTAACACCAGTGTCAGCCACGGTATGACACCATGACACCACGTTGTGACACCATGTCAGCCATGGTGTGACGTACACACCAAGTGATTTCTTCTGACACAGGACAGGTGTACTGGTCCGTATGAAATGTGAGTGTGTTTGGGGGTGAGGGATACGTTGATTAAATAGATTAGGACGTACCAAAGCTACTGGACGGAAAGTCGTACATCGTCCCACGCACTTTGTATTCTTATAAAATGCTAGATCTAGAATTGTTCCTCACACTGCTACAGATGACGAAAAAAAGTGAAATTAATCTCAATTAATGATTGCTAATTGAACTTACCTTTTAAATCGTGCATTAGCCTAGCACTTAAGTTACACTGAAACTCGCTTGGCGGCTCTTAAATTAAGAAAATCGCGTTTGATTCGTTTTCAAATCTGTTTGAAGTAAAAAGTTTTTTAAAAGCGCGATCTGAGACTCTGACTTAAAAGCGAGTAGTTTATTTCACAAGATGTTTACTTAACGGTGACATCCAGTGGCGGAACTAGAAAAAAGGGGCTCCCCCGCAAAGAAAAATTTAGGGCCCCCTATATATATATATATATATATGTATGTATGTATGTATGTATATATATATATATTCTATATCCTAACTGCGTAATTGAGTCTACTTCATTGCAATAAATAACCACTCTGATAGATAAAACCAGACAAATTTAGTCCAAACTCATCTTGGGTTAGAAATGATCACGGCCCATACTAAAAATGCTGCTCAAAAATATATAAAGACGTAAGCTTGATTCGTTAATGGTTTCTCGCGTTATGTTTATTTTTTTCATTTTTGGCTTTTATAATATCAATTTTGAAAAAATTGAATTTTTTAGCTATACCATTGTTTATTACGTCTTATTTAAATAACAATTCAGAGAATCAATTGCTTTTTAATATACATAGTACAAAACTATTTAAATGAGCTTCGTGGGCATACCCATTTTAAAGAAGGGCAATAAGTCATGGAAGTAGTGTGAATGTTTGCCTACCTTTCAAACAATAGCTCTTGCAGATTTTAAAATATTTTTCTACGCAACAATCTCTGCTATAGTAGACCTGTTTTTTTTTTTTTTTTTTTACAAAACCACTTTCAAGATGCATGAAAAACATAATTTTTGAAAAAAAAATTCATTGTTTTTTGGTTGGAACTGGGCCCCTAAACGTCCTGGGCCCCCCCGCATTGCGGGGTCTGGCGGTATGGTAGTTCCGCCCCTGGTGACATCCTGTCATGTTTAATTAGATTTATATCTGGTATACATAGTGATCCAGTTGTTGATTGAAGTAGCTATCCAGGTTCGAACCCATATGAGTCTAGAGATGTATTACACATTAAAGCTATGCACTAAAAGAAAAGATAAAATTAAGAACTGTAAAACACATCTTATTCTTCTTTCTTAATTGTTATGTTGGAAGGGATTTCCTCTAACATAAATAAGTATTACGTGTCAAGTTGTTAGGCGCCATACAGGCCCCAATTTTCAGAGCGCTTTTTTTTCTGAATTTACCTCCATAGCATTAGAAGAACAAACTAAAAGGCAGCAGCTTTTTAAATTTTAGAATGTTCTCTCCTTGATGGTATTTGTCCCCCAGCTATCAAGCCTCATCTGCCCGGGGTTCGAACTCGGGGTTTTTACCAACCCGACGACACCGACTCCAGAACAAATCTAAATTACGCTTATAAAGTTACGTAAAAAGATAATTATACTTAGATAATCGAAATACACGTCACCAATTTAAAAAATTTGAGTAAATTATATCAGAGGCGGATTAAAAATTAAAATATTTCTCCATTTAAAAAAGAATATGTTTGCTAAAAGGATAAAGGGATTACAACATATTATTTAACGGCTGCTAATACTTTTGATGGGATTAGTGCAATCTCCGGCAAGCAGGCCCATCCATTTTAAAAATCCGATATTTTAATTTTCCCAACCAGGAAGAAAATGAACAATAAATAAAAATGATTGATTATTTTAAATTTCAATATTTTTTTTAATTTTTAAAATCGAATTAAAATAAATAAGGTTTATTTTTTAATTTAAATTTGATCTGCTTGGAAATTTTCGAGAAGGGCACTTTTATGAGCATGAGAAATAAGCCATCTCCGAGTTATCCGTCTTACCCTAAGGGTATCAAATCCATTTTTTTTGTTGTCTTTAATGGTAATTCGGTTATCTACGTGTAAGCTAGATGAAATATTTTATTTTTTTAAATTGCGACCTGAGGTTATTTGAAATATATTGAAGAATTTTTTTTTGGGGGGGGGGGGGGGGAGGGGGGGGGACGTTGCCTAGGTAACGAGTGTCGCAAGCCTGTAAAAAACAATTATCTTATTTCCGCTAATTAAAATAAAGCACGTGTGAATGTCATATGGAATTTTGTGCCAACGTTATTTCGATATATTTGTTTAATTTATCTGACGTGTGTTCCGATGAGGATCTAGAGAATAAAACGGGGGAGGGGGTAGAGGTGGGGATAAGTGGGTAGCCGCCCACTTCAAATTAAAAGTGTTGTGCATTGTAAAAATTATTTATGTAAACTTTTTATTTTCAATTATCAACGTAACCAGAATGCAACGATATATATATATATATATATATATATATATATATATATATACGAGAAAAATGGCCCGTTGAGGAAGGGTACAACGGGCGCTAGGCTGATAGTGCTGTCTCTTTTCTCTAAACTAAAACCAACCCACCCCCCCACACACCACCCCCCCACCCCACCCCCGCACCCCCACCCCCCCACCCCACCCCCACCCCCCACACACACCGCCCCCCCCACCCCCCCCACCCCTCCACCCCTCCTCCGCCCCCCCAAAAAAAAAACATGTCTACCGTCCCATTCAACGAAATATAATTATATACTTTTTCCAGTGTCCGCCCCCTCCCAGAAAATTCGACCCCCGCCCCCGAAATTTCCAAGTACCCCCACCCCTCTCCGGGGAGGAAAAAGTCTGAAAGAAACACTGAAACCAACCCCCCCCCCACACCCCCCACACCACCCCCACACACACACACCACCCCCCCCACCCCTCCACCCCCCCCCACACACACACCACCACCCCCCCCACCCCCACCCCTCCACCCCCCCCCCCCAAAAAAAAAACATGTCTACCGTCCCATTCAACGAAATATAATTATATACTTTTTCCAGTGTCCGCCCCCTCCCAGAAAATTCTACCCCCGCCCCCGAAAATTTCAAGTACCCCCACCCCTCTCCGTGGAGGAAAAAGTCTGAAAGAAACACTGAAACCAACCCAAACCCCCACCAACCACACCCCACTCCCCCACCCCCACACACCACCCCCCACCCCCCACACACACGCCACCCCCCCACCCCTCCACCCCCCAAAAAAAACATGTCTACCGTCCCATTCAACGAAATATAATTATATACTTACTTTTTCCAGTGTCCGCCCCCTCCCAGAAAATTCTACCCCCGCCCCCGAAAATTTCAAGTACCCCCACCCCTCTCCGGGGAGGAAAAAGTCTAAAAGAAACACTGAAACCAACCCACCCCCCACACACCACACACCCCCCCACCCCCCCCCACCCCCCCCCCCCCACACCCCCCCCCCCCCCCCCCCCCCCCAAAAAAAACATGTCTACCGTCCCATTGCAAGAAAACCACTTTTTAGATTAGACACATTAATTAGGCGGTAATTTTATTATAGAGTATCGATGAAGAAATTTCTTTTGAGTTGGGGAGGGGGGGGGGGGCTCAGACGTTCTTACGCGGGGGTGGGGCTTCGCCCCTACCCGAAGAATTGTATGAAAGAAACTCTTCACGCAAACCACTTAGATTAGACCAAATTGCCTTTGTATTTAATGTTTACACGATAATCAATGACGTCATATAAATGTGTGCACTATCTGGCTTGAGATTATTTTCTACTCTGTGCGCTAAATGTGTCGACGTCATAGTTCGTTTTTCGAATTACTATGCATGTTTTTATTTTCCTTGTGTTTTCTCTAGAGCGTTCTTGTCAGACAGATAGATAGATAGATAGATAGATAGATAGATAGATAGACAGACAGCGAAACTATTATATATATATATATATATATATATATATATATATATATATATATATATATATATATATATATATATATATATATATATAAATTATTTACATGTGAAGTGAAGTGCCATTTCGAACCTGATCGTTAACAGAGTCTATCTGGTGTACAGGGAAGTCACTCTAAATGTTTAATTGTGTTTATAATAAACTATGTGATATGACTTCCTAGATATTGTCACCGAAAATAGAACATTGCCTTACATACCATTACATAATACACCAACAACAATGAACAAAATATAATGCGGGATAATTTCACAACAAAGATTTAACGATGCGTGGGAGCGTGTCACAATGTCACAATGCCAAGTGTGACATGATTGCTTGACATGTAATCAATTTATCCGAAGAATTAAAAAAAAATATATAAAAATGACACGAGCGAGTTGAGATGACATTGTAAATTGGAATCTGTGTAACGTCATTAGGAGAGCCGTAAAAGTACACGGACGTCTTGTTTGTTCCGTGACCCGTGTAAGATTTTTACGTCTTCCCAGGTTGAAGAGTTCGGGTATAAAAATAGAATAAAAGAGTGAGGTCCCTTGACTCCGCTAGATCACAGGAGTTAGGGGGTTAAAGAGATGGACGGGGATATCAAAGACAGAGGTGTGTGGTGGGGGAGATAGGAATTTGATTGGAATCTGATGCATTTTAAAGTGAGCTGAGAGTACATTACTGACTGGCCTGTCAGCGACGTTAAGCGAGACAGCGCTTAGGACCGTTAGGAATGACGGCGTATCAGGCTGGGCGAGTCAGGTTCGTGGCGTTTGACGCAGTACCGCGCTCATAGAGTCAGGCTTGCGTCGTTTCAACACAGCGAGACAGATCTAAGTCAGCTATCCGGCATACAGGCATAGGCGTCTATAGCCCGGTGTTGCTTGGGGGGGGGGGGGGCTCAGAGAGGATAGACCTCAAAGCAAAGCATATATATGTATAAATATAAATATAAATATAAATATAAATATAAATATAAATATAAATATATATATATATATATATATATATATATATATATATATATATATATATATATATATATATATATATATATATATAAGAGGAGACAACGACGACATAAATATCAGATTACTGTAAAGGTTGCTATAAACTAATTAATATTAATTGGTAATTAAATGTCATCTAACAAAATATACTCTAATTACATCTCTTCGAGTATCAAGTTGGCGCAAAAAGCTTTGTGAAAGGATTAATATTTCAAAGGTTTGGTTGTGATTTAATTGTAGTATGTTTGGAATTTATGAGAAACAAATGTTTAGAGTCGGGGTGTTTGTTGTAGGTCAGTGGTTCTCAACCTGGGTTTGATCGAACCCTACGGGTTCGGTTATTTAGTCTCAGGGGTTCTGAGAGGTTAAGACACACACCCGACTCATATGACCCACGATCGGATTTTATCAGTACGGACGATATAACTATTAAGAAGGGTTCGGTGAATGCATGTATGCAATTGGTGGGGTTCGGTACATAAAAAAAAGTTAAAAACCAATTATAGACTAATTAAATTTTCTTGTTTAGGATAAGAATTAGAATGTGGGGGCCATGCTCAAAACAAGTACTTACACACTTAGTACGGAAAACAAAAGTGGTACCCCATTTTAATTAGAATTAGAATTACATAACTATTTATATTATTGTAATGAGCAGGGTAGGATATATCTCTTGATGATTATTACAACCAATTGTTTTCGTGACAAAAGCTGCAAGCCTTGCATTTGGATCGAAACTCTCTCCCCCTGTTGGTTTCATCTTTTTGTGACCATTTGATTCAGTCTCAAAATAAAATGAGACCTTTACTTAAAATGATACACCAAAGGATTAGATGACACTAAGTGGGATCATTAAAAAGTTGAAACTATTTTAGTCTAAATTGTTTGGATGTTTGAAGTTGTAAACTATCATCAAGTTTCACTAAGTTAATCTTAATGGAAAGCAAATATTAAGTCTTTTGAAATGAGTGGGATTAATTTTGTAGTAAACAAAGCTAAAAGTAATGTTGACATTTATCATGATCTAGTATTTGATAAACATAATTAAATTAGAGCTGATTTAATCGCGTCGTTTTAATTTCAAAATGTTCGTCGCTTGTCCTAACATTCGACAATTAGGTTTTTTAACTAACCCTAACCTTCAGTACAAGCTACAGTAGTTTCTCTGCCTTTCTCCGTCAACAAACATCATACAGACATCATACAGACATCATACAGACATCATACAGACATCATACAGACATCATACAGACATCATACAGACATCATACAGACATCATACAGACATCATACAGACATCATACAGACATCATACAGACATCATACAGACATCATACAGACATCATACAGACATCATACAGACATCATACAGACATCATACAGACATCATACAGACATCATACAGACATCATACAGACATCATACAGACATCATACAGACATCATACAGACATCATACAGACATCATACAGACATCATACAGACATCATGCAGCCAACATACAGACATCATGCAGCCAACATACAGACATCATGCAGACAACATACAGACATCATGCAGACAACATACAGACATCATGCAGACAACAGACATCATGCAGACAACAGACATCATACAGACATCATACAGACATCATACAGACATCATGCAGCCAACATACAGACATCATGCAGCCAACATACAGACATCATGCAGACAACATACAGACATCATGCAGACAACAGACATCATACAGACATCATACAGACATCATACAGACATCATACAGACATCATACAGACATCATACAGACATCATACAGACATCATACAGACATCATGCAGCCAACATACAGACATCATGCAGCCAACATACAGACATCATGCAGACAACATACAGACATCATGCAGACAACATACAGACATCATGCAGACAACAGACATCATGCAGACAACAGACATCATACAGACATCATACAGACATCATACAGACATCATGCAGCCAACATACAGACATCATGCAGCCAACATACAGACATCATGCAGACAACATACAGACATCATGCAGACAACAGACATCATACAGACATCATACAGACATCATACAGACATCATACAGACATCATACAGACATCATACAGACATCATACAGACATCATACAGACATCATGCAGCCAACATACAGACATCATGCAGCCAACATACAGACATCATGCAGACAACATACAGACATCATGCAGACAACATACAGACATCATGCAGACAACAGACATCATGCAGACAACAGACATCATACAGACATCATACAGACATCATACAGACATCATACAGACATCATACAGACATCAGAGATCATACAGACATCATACAGACATCAGAGATCATACAGACATCATACAGACATCAGAGATCATACAGACATCATACAGACATCAGAGATCATACAGACATCATACAGACATCAGAGATCATACAGACATCATACAGACATCAGAGATCATACAGACATCATACAGACATCAGAGATCATACAGACATCATACAGACATCATTCAGACAACAGACATCATACAAACATCATACAGACATCATACAGACAACAGACATCATACAGACATCATACAGACATCATACAGACAACATACAGACATCATACAGACATCATACAGACATCATACAGACAACATACAGACATCATACAGACATCATACAGACATCATACATCATACAGACATCATACAGACATCATACAGACATCATACAGACATCATACAGACATCATACAGACATCATACAGACATCATACAAGCATCATACAGACAACAGACATCATACAGACATCATACAGACATCATACAGACATCATACAGACATCATACAGACAACATACAGACAACATACATCATACAGACATCATACAGACATCATACAGACAACAGACATCATACAGACATCATACAGACAACATACAGACAACAGACATCATACAGACATCATACAGACATCATACAGACAACAGACATCATAAAGATACAACCCTAATCTCCCCCACCGATACACAACCCGCCAACCCTTGCGATAACAAGCGAACGCCACCCTATAAGCCTTCATCGGAAGTTAAAACGAATCGGATATGAAATCGTGAAGAACCCTCTCTAAAGACGGGCGGATCAACTAGTATCAAACGATTTCCCCAAAGCTGGGAAATGAAGGATTTTTAGGGGGTTAAGAGACTGAAAACTTTCAAGTATTAGCTGTTTAATCTAACAATTTAATTAGCTAAGTTGTGTTGAGGAGGGGTGGATGGGGTACGGGTCTTGGAATATTTTGATTATAGGAGGTCTAAAGGGGTGGTTTAATCAAGATAGGGGGATTATAATCTGATACGTTTAAAGGTAATATCTTAAGGAGTTTGTGGGGTGGGTTTTGTGGGATATGTGAGTGAAAGTGGAAGTGTGTGTGGGGGGGGAGAGGGGAGTTTAAGTTAGAAGAGGTTAAGGGTTATGAATTTGTCAATATGACTATTTTACATCAGCTTTAAAAAAAATACACTCATACGGTATTTGTGGAATGTGAAGTAGAGTTCATGTGTTTCTTTGATAACAGTTGATGAAATACTCTCGTGGTCAGCAATGCGCTCAGTGACCTTAACCTTGGTTACGTTCCAATGAGAGCTGAGTGCTTAAAGGTGAAACCCACTCAAGGAAAATGTAACGTGGGATTCTGATCGCTTGCTTGTTCTATAAGAACAAACTAGCTAGGTGGCATTAAAATAGTGTTTTACAAGTATTGGTACCGTCGCCTGTGTTTCTGAGAATGATTCATGAGCCAATATTTTACGTTATGCACGTTAAAAGTAGTTTAGATTTAGTATCAGTACAAAAGAAAAAAAAACTAGAAATTCCATGAAAATTTATCAGCAAAATAAAAAGTAGTAAAAACAAACACAAATGAGCTCTCACATGAAAACAAAATGTTGGGATTATTCACGAAAGGGAGAAAATATTTGTAAAAACTGTGAACCTTTTAACAATTATAAACTTGATAAACAAGCAATACACGAAACAAAAAATCACGAACGTAAATAAACTGAGCAAACGAAGAATGAGTCACATCTTCAAATTCTCCAAAAGAAAAATAAAACCCGTCGCCAATAAACAAAAATTAGATACCAACAAATGATAAACTATCTAAAGTTAGATACCAACAAATGAAAAACTATCTGCCTACTCTATGGTAAAGAAAAAAATATTTGCTTACTCATTATAAGATATCTACTTACTGATATACAAACATTTTATACTTACAAACGGACAAATATCTACTCAAGTAAATCGCGTCTAGTACACAATACTCAATATTAAATTACATATAGCTAATTAAATTCCATTTGGTCAACAATCAGATGACATCTACTCAACAATAAAATGACATCTACTCAACAATGAATTGACATCTACGGAACAATCAAATGATATATACTGAACAATGGAACGACATCGACTTTTCAATGAAATAACATCTACTCATCAATGAAATTATATAGGCCTATATGGAACAATGAAATGACATCGACTCAAAAATGAAATGACAACTACTCATCAATACAATGACATGTACTCACCAATGAGAATGTTCATCAAAGTTAGAATCCACACGTGTAAAACACCCATCTTCACCGGCGATGTTTATGTTTGATTTGAATGAAACTTCACACAGATTTCAGTGTTGTGACCCCGGCATAGGTGGCGCTACATTCCCCTCCAATATTTACGGGAGTCATTCCCTCTCCCGTCTCATTTAACCTCCTTTCTTCTTTCAGTTCTATTGGCTATACGAACCACGTGACAACTACATCATGCTTCCTGTAATAAAAACAAGAAAATTGTGTTAGAAACAGCTTTTTCGCTTGCACTTTTAAGCACGTTAGTAAAACAGGATTTCAATGACAAACAGAAGACTTAGAAAGACAAACAAGTCCTTCTGGAGACCACGTGGTAGCGACGCCATTAAATGTTTTTAAAAAATCGAGTCTGGGAAAAAAAGAAACGAAATCGATTTATCGTGGATTTAGTGACGTTCCTCCAGTGCTTGGAGAGAATTAATTTTTGCCTCGTGTAGTTGAAGATTAGCTATTTATTTGATGAATGCCGGGCTTTAATTAAATTACGCCGTCGTGATTTAGAAAGATGGCGGGCTGTCGTGTCGGTGGTCGGAGTGTGTACTTGGTGTTAGGGGGATGGGAGGGAGGAGGGATTAGATGTTTGTTGACAAAATGCCTGCGAGTGGATGTGTTGACAACATGCATGTTTTATGTGATAAACTTAAAATACAGGTGAGTTAAGAAAGAAGTGAGAAAGAACAACAATCGCAGAGAAAATGACGGAATCTTTGAATGTAGTTATTTGAATGGGAGAAAATAAAACATGGTTTGGAAGCGACGGTTGGTTTATAGAAACTTACAAGCAGTGAGATAGTAGAAAATACATAGGAAACCGATGAATATTTAATATGGAGCAAAGAAAACTTATCTGGAAATATTTTGTTACAAACGCGAACGAGACACTTTTAAAAGAAACTAGAATCTTGGTGAGGGACTTAAAATTAAAAAACAACATACAAGAAATGGAATGGACTTATTGATATTATGAAAGTTTTTTCTGAACATATTCTAGTTTTTTTTTAATAATCACGTTTAATGTTTGTGCATAGAAATTAAATGTTAAGTATGTTTATGTTAGAAACTGTCTGCTTTTAAAACTTTAGATTGGATTTCTTGACCACCATTACACCATGCTCGCATCTATACCTATAACTCACTCTCTGTCTCACTGTCTCTGTCTCTGTCTCTCTCTCTCTCCCACACTCTCTCTCACACGCACGTACGCATGAATGCACACATACTCATATTCACATATTATTTGTTAATGTGTAGGCCGATCTGTGAGCAGCGACGCAGGCAAGATGTTGTAGACTGGGGTCCACATTAATGTGTGTATGTAATTATAGGAGGACTCTACGTTGTTGTTACCCTATACATGTTTGATTAATATTCACAGACTATTTAAAATGAATATCATCAAGTCTTTGTTGTATATAATTATGGTCGTTTGAAATGTAATAAAGTATACAATACAAAATGACCAGAAACAAGGAGAATCTATTTTAAACCGTAAACCGGATGTAGAATGTGAATAAAGCGAAATGTAAAATGTGAAGCGACAGTAAAACATACTGCTGTAAGATGACAATTTTTTGTAAAAAGAGTGTTCTGTAAAATGTAAGTCAGATGTAAATTCTAAATTTTATCAAAATGTTGAGTGTAAGCGAAAGCTAAAATGTAAGCAAAACGTAAAGTGTAAGCGAAATGTAAAATACAAAAAGAAATATAAAATGTAAGTGAAATGTAAAATGTAAAACGAAATGTAAAGTGAAATGTAAAATGTAAAGGGAAATGTAAAATGTAAAAGCGAAATGTATAAAATGTAAAGCTAAATGTAAAATGTACGCGAAATATAAAGTGTAAGCGAAGTGTAAAGTGTAAGGTGTAAGCAAAATTTAAAAATTAAGCAAAATGTAAAATGTAAGGGAAATATAAAACGTAAAGCGAAATGTAACATATAAAGCGAAATGTAAAATGTAAGCAAAATGTAAAAGATAAGCGAAATATAAAATGTAAGCGAAATGTAAAATGTAAAGCAAAATATAAAATGTAAGCGAAATGTAAAATGTAAAGCAAAATATGTATATAGCTAGTGTAAGCGAAATATAAAGTGTAAGCGAAATGTAAAAGATAAGCAAAATATAAATTGTAAGCAAAATGTAAATTTGAACATGCAGCCGTGACAGACAGAGTGCTCACGGAGCCAGCCATGCGTGAGTGCAATGCACGTGTCGACATTAGAGCGTCTTTGTTTTGACATTTTGATGGATTTTTTTTTACGGGTTGATGGCTTTTCTTAGAGCTAATATCAGCCTCTGGGATGGATGGCTTTTCCCCCGGTTGATTTCTGGCTTTGAGATTAACGGCTTGACACGGGAATGGACCGTCTTATGTTGGCCTACAGCAGTGGTTCTTAACTTGGGTTCGATCGAACCCTAGGCGAGTCAGTCTCGGGGTTCGGCGGAGGTTAAGAGACACACCTGACTCACGGTCAGATTTGGTCATTGCGGACCATAGAACTATTTAGAAGGGTTCGGTAAACGCGCGAAAGAAACTGGTGGGGTTCGGTTCCTCCGAAAAAGTTAAGAACCACTGACTGTGAAGGATTTTTGGTGATTTGATTTATTTTATTTCGATTCTGATAATGTATATGTTGCTGTTTAATTTATTATCCGTGTTGTTGATGTGTTAGGCTTCGTGGGGAATTTTTGGTAAATGCATTTTATTTATTTTATTATTTTATTGGTGTGTTTTTGCCGTTTTCAATATCATGCGAATTGTTTAATTTAAATTTAAATAAATAACACGATGTCCCAATATTGCAAATTTTTGATAAAATTAAGTTGATCTAATCTTAAGTTATGTGGGTTTATTATTTAATTTTTTTATTTGTTATTTATAACATATCGATTATGTATATTTCGTTGCATTAATATTTTGTTTCAGCTGAGGTGGTTTTTACTTTCTCGTATACGGAGTATATAAGGAGCATAGAAGAAGTATTAAAATTGTGCAAAAATTAAAATCGAAATATTGACAAACTATCGCTAACTAACATAGCCTGACTGCGCTGGAAGTACCATCCCTACCTTTTATATTCTATAAGAATATACGATAATGTTAAAGGGAGCTGACGGACGATGTATTTTAACAAGTGTTTATTTAGTTAATTGTAAACTAGATAAAATAAACAGCCTTCTCACTACATCGATTTTGAGATGTAGAGACTCGATTGCAGTGTTTTTTCCAGACTGTTTTTCTCCGGGGGAGCACTTGAAATTCCCGGGGGGTGGACTAAAATTTCCAAATTTCCGGGGGGGGGGGGGTGGGGCAGACGGCGGACACTGTTAAAAGTAAATATTTCCTATATAAATTCCATTTCGTTCGGGGGGGGAGGGGGGGGGGGTAGCGGTAGATTTTCTGGAGGGGGAGGCTGAGGCTCTCCCCCACCCCCCCTGAAGAGATGCATGGAAGAAACTCTGCTCGAATATGAGGCCAAAACTCGAGAGTTCTGGCTGTTACAATTTGACCACAGTGCCACAAATGGTATTGCTAGTTAACCGTGAAGAAACAAGGCTTAACCCTACCCAAACCCTAACCAGCCCTGATCCAAAACTTACCCCAGATAATTCACTTTATCTTGTAGTGTTACAATACAAACAAAAACACGCGCTCAAAAACAAAGAAAGAAATTAGTTTTGATATTCCTTACTTTCGTCGTCCTTACCCCACCCTACACCCGCCTTCCCACCCATCTCCCTCCCCACACTCGTCGTCCTAATCCCCACACCTCCACACAATAGTCGTCCTAATCCCCACACCCGTCGCCCTAATCCCCACACCCGTCGCCCTAATCCCCATACCTACCCACACTCGTCGTCCTACCCCCCACATCTACCCACACTCGTCGTCCTAACCCCCACACCCGTTGCCCTAACCCCCACACCCGTCGCCCTAATCCCCACACCCGTCGTCCTAATCCCCACACCTACCCACACTCGTCGTCCTAACCCCCACACCTCCCCATACTCGTTACGCTAACCACACCTCCCCACACTAGCCCACACTAGTCGTCCATATCCCACCCCACCCATTTCCCTTCCCGACCCCCTCGTTCCCCCAACCTCTCTACCACCGACTGGAGCATGCGTGAAATAGCAATGATTTGATTAGATTGATAAAACTATTTCAACTCACGGAATAATCTTCACCTCGTTACGCTGCGGTCATCAGAGGTCAGCTTGACCCCAAAACAATTCCCCGATTAAATCCCCATCACGCCTGCGTAATGAAGGTGAGACGGGACCTGTCATCCGGTCGAGTGGACTGACCAATCACAGACCACTTTTACGAATACATACGTCATCGTGGATAGACCGCTGGTAATCCAAATAAATTTTTTGTTTTAATTTATCAGACCAGGTGAAGTTGAGAATAGACAGATCTAGCGACGAATTTTAGATAAGAGGGAAATTCGAGTCTCGAGGTACGTACATTAGAGAGATTGTAAAATAATCAGCGCGTTAGGAAAATTTCACAATTTTTAGATGATTGTGAAAGAGGTGTAGATCTACAATAAAATACGTCATCAGCATTAGTGAGTGTAAATTATGCTGAAGTCAAAAGTCAAACATATGATATTTACTATTTTTAAATTGTTTATTTTGTAATAATTTAGTAAAAATAAGTGTATATTGGGTTAATAATAAAGTTGATTTTCGTTTTGATATAAGGTATCCGTAAAACAAAAGAAAACAAAATTAAATCGTGTTCAATCCGAATTTTTAACAAACACCAGAATAACAATAATTAGGGAAAATTATACAAAACAAATATTTCTTACATTTCTTGATCCAGAAGACACTATATTTGTTTTAACAATACAGCTTCAATCGCCAAAAAATATCTAAAATCTATTTTAAAAATATCTCTCTAAGGAGAGAAAGAAATTCAAATTTTCTGTGTTTTTTTAACTTAAGAATTCAAATTCCGAGAACGTTAATATTCAAACTTTTTTATCTTTAGTTCTAAAATTAAAAATATATCTCAGCACAGGAAATCAGAGATATTTATCTTTTGTAATGCTACGCTTTATTTCAACGAGAAAAACTGATCCCATTCCACTACTTCCTTGGCATATTCTATGACGAACAATAGCATTTTTGCCATATATATATATATATATATATATATATATATATATATATATATATATATATATATATATATATATATATATATATATATATATATATATATATATATAACGTATAAGAGAACGTGAAAATGTATTGTTATTATATCAACGAGAAAGTAAAGACTATAAATCATTGTCATCCACACAAGTGGGCTACCACTAATAGCTTTAAAATATTGAGTTTTTATTTTGGGGATCCATGGGGGGGGGGGGGGGGGAGGGGCTGAAACCCCCTCCCATCATCCACCTCCAAACGAACACCTCGACGCCACTGGTGGCGTAAAATTACCACCACGTGCATACAGAAAAGATTTTCAAACGAATGCGAACAAAGTTAATGTTTCTTTTGTGTTTCCTTTTTACTTTCTCGTATATACGAAGTATAGAGAAAGTATTGTAATCGTGCACAAAAATCACTTGAAATTTTAACAATTTTCACCGTATTACACCTCAGTCCTTCTAATCGGGCAAAAATTATCAATCCAGATTTATCAAAATTAAGAGGTTTTATGCGTAATCCAGTCTGAAAAACTGGGCTTTGCAATTCTGTCCGTATGTCTGTGTGTCTGTGTGTGTGTCCGTGTGTAAACACGATTACTTGAGTACCGTTATAGCTAGGTTGATGAAATTTCATATATAAGTATTTTATCAAAATCGTAGATCCGTATCAACTTTTGAGCGATTTCCGATAACCGGAAGTGGTACTTTTCCTACTTTGAATTTTTCAAAAGCCTATAACTTGAGTACTATTTCAGATCGATAAATGAAATTTCACATGTAAGTAAAAGATCAAATTCTCTACCTTCTGTTAAATTTTGAGTAATTTCCGTTGACCGGAAGTAGTAATTTACGCTACTTCCGATTTCTCAAAAAACTAATGTAAATTTTTAAAGTACTAATAATATTGCGCGCTATTGTGCACTTTTTTATTTGGCGTTCACTAGTTCACTTGGCGTGCAATTATTTTGTCTACGAGATTTTATTCTATTTTTAAAACTTTAAGTATTTAAAATGGATTAAAAATCATGTCAATAGCCCGAGTTCCCATCCCCTGTTGTTTTATATAAGAATATTCGAGAAAGTTTAGGGGAGATCACTCCCGGTTTATTTTACTTTCTCGTATATACGAAGTATAGAGAAAGTATTGTAATCGTGCAAAAAAAAAATCGAGATTTTTACAAATCTCGACGTTTTACACCTCACTGATACGGAAAAACATAATTTTGCAATCTTGTCCGTATGTCTGTGTGTCTGTGTGTGTCTGTCTGTCTGTCTGTCCGTGTGTAAACACGATTACTTGAGAACCGTTACAGCTAGGTTGATGAAATTTCATATATAAGTATTTTATCAAAATCGTAGATCCGTATCAACTTTTGAGCGATTTCCGATAACCGGAAGTGGTACTTTTCCTACTTTGAATTTTTCAAAAGCCTATAACTTGAGTACTATTTCAGATAGATAAATGAAATTTCACATGTAAGTAAAAGATCTAATTATCTACCTTCTGTTAAATTTTGAGTCATTTCCGTTGACCGGAAGTAGTAATTTACGCTACTTCCGATTTCTCAAAAAACTAATGTAAATTTTTAAAGTACTAATAATATTGCGCACTATTATGCGCTTTTTTATTTGGCGTTCACTTGGTGTGCAATTAATTTGTCTACGAGATTTTATTCTATGCGAGACACCACCACGTAAATGCACGCCGTTACTCCCCCGCTACCACCCCCACCCTTCTGGTGAGCTAAGGTTCACCCCGAGTGATTAAAATCGTAGAGCCGGGTCGAATTAGTAACGGCTATTAGGGGGCAGAAAAATTATCTTTTAAACGATTTGAAACTAAGGAGGGGTAAAAAGTTATACTTGATCTCTTCATAGTCGTCTGCCGTAAACTGTCGTCACGGACTGCTGCTTTCACGATGGCGGGGGGGGGGGGGGGGGGAAATGGAAGGGAAGGTAGTTTCGAATTCACTAACTATGTGGAAAAAGTAGAAAAAAAGATACGCCGCGAGTCAGCTCGTATTAGATATTTCTTGTAAGGGTGAGTGGGGTTAACATTTTTTACAATTTTGCGATTGGTGTGAAAAGTATTTTGAAGAATAAAGTAAACAAAATGTGTTCAGAAATTCACCGGGATCGTGATGCAGTATCGCGACCAGGAGACCTTATTTTACTATTAGTTATGTATTTGAAAAGACTTTGGGGTATTTTAGAAAGTGCTCAAACTTTCAAATTTCCACTAATTAAAGTATTTTGATCTTAATCCCTCACCCCCTATAAAAAACAAACAATGAAAATAATGGCTAGTATTATATAAGAGTTATGTATTGTTATCAGTATATTAAACGTACCGAATTAAGGTTGAAAATAATACAATCATAATCTTTCTAATGGGACATTACTCTCATCTACACCCACTTAGTAAATCAAAGTTAGCTGGGATTTTTCGATAAAACACTGTGTTACAAAAAATGTCACAAGAATCTACGACCTTTTCTTTGACAGTGTAACTAAAATTCTTCAAAAGTTGCCCCACAACGTTACCAGAATTCGACATAAGACGCCTCATAATGTGACAATAATTCTCCACAAGACGCCCCATAATATGACAATAATTCTCCACAAGATGCCACATAATATGACAATAATTCTCCACAAGATGCCCCATAATATTACCAGAATTCGACAAAAATTGCCCCACATTAATTCTCCACCTCATAATGTTACCAGAATTGGCCACAATGTGTATGGCTATCTTCTGTTAACAGTCTTGTGGTTTCAAATCACATTAAGATCATTCAACGATCACTCAACGATCACTCAATGATCTTAAAATCACATTGAAATAGGAAATAAAAATAGATGATATTTCGCTCAATCGATTTTGATTTGTCAAGGAAAGGACAAAGCGAGCCATTTTTTTTTTTTTTTTTTTTTTGGAAAAATATTTTTTTAATCTCTTTAGAGTTGGATGATTTTAAGTGTAATTCATCATTGGATGGAGAGGCGTGGGGGAAGGAGTGAATGGGGATAGTGGGATGAGAGGGGGGGGGGGGGGTGGGGGTGAGGCATAATACATCGCTGAGATACTGGATGAGCTTTTATGTGCGTTGCACTATCATAACATTTTCTGACGGAGTGAGGGGGGGGGGGGTGGAATTTGGTGGTGGAGAGGTCGTAGAATAAAAACATCATTAGACGGAAAGTGACGCAGTAAAGCTGGGAGGTTGGTTCCGTTCTGTGGGCAAACGATAATTGTTGACGGAAGTGTTAGTCTAAGTCTCGCTGGAAAATATCTGGAACTTGAAATAATAATCTACGAGCAGAATACACTACGGATACACGTGAGAAAAATACCACATGAATTTATCAGAAGAAAATGCTAACTAAAAGTCCCAAGTTGGAGCTGATGAATCTCGTTAGCTGGGGACAGCAACACATCTAAAAGACAAAACTCCACATTTAAACAACTAGTGCCTTGTAGTTTGTTCTTGGATTGACAAAGTCTATGGAAGAAAACGCAAAAAGAAAAGCAGACTGGATTCAACGGGACATATGATGCATAACAAGCTGACACGTAGTACTTAATTATGTTGGAGAAAATCTCCGCCAATATTACAATTAAGAACAGATATGTGGGATACACTTTAGATATATGAGGAAGATACTCAAAAAAAAAAAACCAGATGAACACTCGATTGAAATATCTAAAGAAGATATGTGGAAAAAGACATCTAGAAGATATCAAGATAATACTCGATGAAAATAAAAATAGCTGAAAAAAATTCCCGAAAAAGATATCACAGGGAAAAAATATTTATTTAAAAAGTTACAATAGGTGGACACCCAACATAAAGCTTTCAATACAAAAAAAAATATAAAATTATATTTAGGGCCCATATATATATATATATATATATATATATATATATATATATATATATATATATATATATATATATATATATATATATATATATATATATATATATATATATATATGAGTGATTTGTGTGTGTGTGTATGCATACTTATATATGAATATAGCTTAGATATGTATATCGCCTACAGACAGTTTAGAGCAGCGATGATTCCGTGCTTGTTTACAGACGTCTACGAGTGTACTCGGGCTAAATATTTGTGTCTGGAGAGTGACCCCCGTGGCCCCAGCAAATTGTGATGTATGTTGGCCCGGGAACCCCCAGGTTTTTATGGCCGGCCCCTGTGTCCAACAAGTTTATATGGCGCGCGGTGGCCGGGCCCGCCGTCGTGATAATGAAGTAAAGCCTGGGTCAGTTGGGCTAATTTATGGGCGGGGGTAGACGAGGTGCAGCGAGGAGGGTCGGGGGGGGGGGGTCGGGGAGGGGCGGGGGGGGGGGGAGGGTGAAGGAAGTGGGGGTTGGCTTGGAGGGAGGGATGGGATTAGAGTAATGGGGTGGGGTTGGGGGAGGAGTGTTAGGTTAGGATTGGAGATTTGGGATGAGGGGTCGGGGAGTGAGATGGGACTAGGGTGAGGTTGGGTTGGGAGTGGAGGGTGGGGATGGGGATGGGATGAGGAGTAATGGGGTTGGTGGAGTACGGAGTAGGGGGTGGATTGGATAGGAGTGAGGGTTGGGTTAGGAGTGGAGGGGAGATAAGATGTGGAGTGACGGGTTGGGAGTGGTGAGGTAAGGTGGGGAGTGAGGATGAGATACAATGGGGTAATTGGTTGAGAGTAGGGATGGGGTGAGAAGAGTAAAGGAAAGTCGGGATTGGAGTGGGGGGTGGGGATAGAATGGGAGTACGATGATGGGATTGGGGGACTGAGGATGGAATGGAGGTCGGGGAATCGGGTCAGACTTTTTAAAATTGCTAGTCTGCTTAGCAGACGATTTAAAGCTCAAGACTCGATACATCCTTACCCCCCCCCCCAATCTTACCACACCCTTATCTAGAGGGTGTGAAATGCTAAACACCCTCCGTCTAGCTCCAGCAACAATGTTTTGCTTTAATTGATCCCGTCCTTGCGCGTGTAATTAATTCCCATCAACGTTTCAAGCCAAACAACGAGGTGTGGGAGTGTCCAGTTTTATGGTCAGGTCCCAGCACAACATATCGGCTCGTAAGAAATGTTTGTGCTTAGTCCTTTAGACGATAGGTTGGTACAATAAAGTAAAATATTAGCACACATAAACAGAGGGATATTTGCATACTTTTATCACAAACACTAGAGACGCGTCTAGGGAAAATTAACAAGATCATTATGGACATGAATAGTGGGCAGTTATTTTGACAATAAAAAAATAAACTGGGAGTGATCTCCCTAAACTTTATCGAATATTCTTATGTACAAAAAATAAGGGATGGGAACTCGGGATATAGACATGATTTTTAATCCAGTTTAAATACTTAAACTTTTTAAAATAGAATAAAATCTCGTAGAAAGAATAATTGCACACCAGTGAACGCAAAAAAAAAGTGCATAATAGTGCGGAATATTACTAGTACTTTATAAATTTACATTAGTTTTTGAGAAATCGGAAATAGCGTAAATTAGTACTTTCGGTCAACGGAAATTACTCAAAATTTGATAGAAGGTAGAGGATTAGATCTTTTACTAACATGTGAAATTTCATTTTTCTATCTGAAATAGTACTCAAGTTATATAGTAGAAAAAGTATCATTTCTGATTATCGGAAATCGCTCAAAAGTTGATACGGATCTACGATTTTGATAAAATACTTATATATGAAATTTCATCAACCTAGCTGTAACGGTACTCAAGTCATCGTGTTTACAGACACACACACACATACACAGAGTTTCTTCCAGGCATCTCAGTCTACCGCCCCCCCCCCCCCCCCCGAAAATTTCAAGTGCCCCCACCCCCCCCCCCCCCCCGGAGAAAAAAGTCTGGAAGAAAACTGCACATACACACACACAAACACACAGACAGACGGACAAGATTGCAAAAATATTTTTTTCCGACTCAGGGAGGTGTAAAACGTCGAGATTTGAAAAAATCTCGATTTTTTTTAACGATTACAAGACTTTCTCTATACTTCGTATGTACGAGAAAGTAAAAAGCAATGTTAGAAAACGAATTTTAGCCGTTATTTCGCATTTTAGAAAACTTTTAATAAATTGTAATAGGAATTGATTAAAATACTCTATGTTTAGTTCAGAGAAGAAATTGTAAATAATCAACTGCAATTTTGAGGGGGGTGGGGTAAGTGGTTGTAGGCTGTCGTCTGGGGTCCGGCTTTTTGTGACGAAGTGTGACTGAGGGGAGGGGGGGAGGTAGTGGTAAAAATCGTCAAAGAAAGCGTGACGTCATTTATGGATGACTCCATAGGGAAGGTTTTAGTTTTCTGTCGATCTGTGTTAAAATGTTAATGCGTTGGGTAAGATATCAGACAATATATCCATTAGCAGATCACGATATAAATTATTTACATATAATGCTATTAATTCAACATATAGCCGTTATTATAGATTCATATATATATATATATATATATATATATATATATATATATATATATATATATATATATATATATATATATATATATATATATATATATATATATATATATATATCTGTATATAAACACATATATACCTATATATATATATAAGCCTATTTATAATATATAGGTATTATGTATACAATTTACAATATATACTTTTCTATAACAATGCCTGGTATCCTGTCAGTAAGGCAACATATATTAACAGTAGTAGGTACATTATAAATTGTAATGTATGTTTATATCATGTAGGCCTACGATGTTAATTTTATTCATACACACGGCGAAATCTACACGGTTTTAATCACAGTAATATTTACATCCACCAATTAATTAGTTCCTTCAATTAACGTCGTGATACAGATCTAGACCTAGGACCCTTTATCTAGACTGGACACGAATTCCTCACCTAAACAACTAATGAAGAAATATCCCACCGTGGAGTCGGTAACCACACTCTTGGCTAGCAGTATAAAAACAGATTTGTATATCCAGTGGCTGAAGTGTCAGTGTCGCCTCACGCAGATCGCTTGATTCACTTTTAAGACGGTGTCTTGTAAGGTCTTGTTAGCACCGCGCGACATTTTTACCCAGGCTGCCGCACCACGTGACAGATCCGAACACACGCAGACGCCGCGGTCCATCCCTCGCCCGTCCGCCCGTGGAGAACGAGCGTGAACGGCGGGGGCTGCCCGGGCGAGGAGAGAGCATTAACGCAGTTGTGGCCCCTTAGCGGTTCCCTTTACATTGGCGGTAGGGCTTGTTTAGATTCTCGGTTACCGGTGCTGGCGGAGGTGTAAGGGGGAAAGGTGCAGGTGTTTGTTTAGCTTGTGGTTCTTTTGGTTGTGGCTTCAAGTGTTGGTAAACAAGGAGAATTGTGATTAAAATCACGTCTTAGACTTGAAATATATTTGAAAACAGAACCCTTTAAAACTTTAGCAATTAATTCTTATAATATAATCCTACAAGGGTTAATTTACCTTGAAATCTTCTACCGCCTTTGTAGAAAAGATTTGTTAGGTAAAATATTTGGTCACAATTTTTTTATAATCTTCAGCCTTCGCGTATTAAGAAAAACGAGCCGACCCGCGGCGTAACATATGCCGCTGTTTAGTTGTTTTATTTTCTCTTTTTCAGTAATTCATAATTTGTGAATTCGACAGTGCCAGTGCTGCCACTGAATATAGTTGCTTTAAAACACTATCAGTAGCTCGTTAAGGATGATAACCACCCCCCCTCCTTTCCCCAACGCTTACCCCCACCTCCCCCCCCCCCCCCTATGAAAGCAGCCTCTTCTTAGTTACCTCCGCTAAGTTTAAAATCGTTTCAAACTAAATTATATGCCCCTAATAGCCGTCACTAAACCCGGCTCTACGATTGTAAACATTTAACATGAACTACAGCTCACCAGACCATGTAGGGGTGGGGTGGTAGGGAGCGCGCTTACAGCTTGGTGTTTTTCTAGGGTCTCCAAGAAGAGAATTATATATATAGATAATAACAAAACCTCTGTTAAAAACTTTGACCGATGAGTATTCAGGTAACAATTTAAAAAAAAAAGCTCATGGCTCTATCAGCCCCGAGAAACAATACATACGTCTTTAGAAGTGAAACCTTTAAGACAAGTACCTGGGTATAAGATGAAGAGATCATAGGTTACCCATGGGTGGTGGTCCCTCGACCTTTGTCGGTGTAGTCCAAAAGAAAAGGTAATCGATACATTTGGTACTCACGTCGATCGCAGAAGCTGCCGTAAGTAACCAAGAGAAGGTAACCCTATCACCTAAGGGGCTCCACTAGTGTTTGATTTCAGAGTTGTCTCTTCAAGATGGATTGCTGTCCCCTGCAAACGGACCTCATCTGCCCGGGGGATTGAACTGGAGAATTGCAGGTTAGCGCGATTCGAGTAACAATCTTCAAACTGTTAAGAAAGTAAACTTTTTCTTTCGATTGTGATTTGAACTACGAACAATGCAGCCAGTATTGGCCATGGAAAACCACCCACCACCCACATTCCTCAAATGTGGCTTTTTAACCGTGAAAACCACCCACATTCCTCAAATATAACTATTGAACTGTAAAAACCACCCACGTTCCTAGAATTTGACTATTGAACTGGAAAAAAAACACACATTCCTAAAATTTGACGAACTGAAAAAACCACCCACATTCCTAGAATTTGAAGATATCAGATAAACTTGTGGCCTATTACCATTTTGCTTTTTTTTTGTCTACCTTTTTTTTTAAATCTTTTCTGAATTTGAAATTAAAGCTTATCAGTGCTGACTTTTTATAGCCGTATTTTTTTTTTTTTTTTTTTTTTTTTTTTTTTTTTTTTTGCATTCAAAATGTAATATTGATCTTTGTCTTCCTAGTGCATCGACTTTTTTTTATCCTTTCTAGTCTTCCTAGTCTAGAAACTATTGAAAAAAGTTGATGTGTTTGAAATATTCTTAGTTATGGGGTAGTTCGAAAATAATTACACTATATGTTAAACCCATACTGTATAGTTAGGTAACTACTACTATGATGATTTGTTAAACATTTTTTTTACTAATTCCAACTTCAGCCATGTAACTACATAATTAAATTATAATGTAACTTAACATTATTGTTGTTCATAACAATTACAAAATACATTCTAATCAAGTTTAACCGTTTTTCTACTACGCGTAGCTTAGCCTAATTTTTCTGTACCCCCCCCCCCCCACACACACAATACACCACCACACATTTTTCTATTTAGGCGTGTGTTCGCAATGCTTACACACAGTACTAGTCAGTAGTCACTGGCGTGTAGTAATTGTTACATTGAAAGCAATATAAAATAGATGAAACATTTTCTTATTATAGAAAATAAATGAAGTATAAGCACATTTTTCAAAAAAACATACGCACACATAAACAAAAACAAAAAGGATCAACAACGACCCCATGTAATTCAACAGATTAAACCATAAAATCCCGAACCCTAACAGCGATATCTGCCCAATATACTCTCATGCGATATTTTTGTCAATGTAGAAGTTTCTAACTCTCACAGCAAAAGATCAATGTTTACTGAAACAGGGAAGTGGCTCAATGATAAAAGCAATTATAGACGGTATGGATCACTCGTTGTGTCACTTCATCTCGTCAGTGGCGTAGCTGAAGGAGGGCGGGTGGGTCTCAGAGGGCGCCAAAACGGGTACGAAAAAAAAGCTAAAAAGCTCATTTTAAATTGGGATTAGTGAATTATACACAAAAGTTAATTAAGAAAGCAAACGGCTACATGACTTTACACAATGACTTCACGGTTTTCTACATTTTGTTGTACCAAAATAAAATCTATACGGGAAACTGACTGGTAAAATGCGCCATCAAACTAGCCAACTGGGGGATGGGGGCGCTTTGACACTAACTTTAATAACTACATATATAAATAGGCGGGAGACAGCGCATAATGATACTGTTAGGCGACGGTATCAAGTAATTACGCCTCAGTTCGCGTTTGCGTTATTTCGTCACATTAGCAGCTATATCGTACGTCCTACAATCATTCTTTTATTAGCAACAGTATAGTGCGTCCTACAATCATTCTTTCATTAGCCAAAATATTGTGCGTCCTACAATCATTCTATCAATAGCAGCATTGTCGTAAGTCCTACAATCATTCTTTCATTAGTAGCAATGTCGTGCGTCCTAGAATCATTCTTTTATTAGCAGCAATATCGTGAGTCCTACAATCATTCTTTCATTAGCAGCAATGTCGTACGTCCTACCATCATTTTTTCATTAGCAACAATGCCGTGCGTCCTGCAATCATTCTTTGCTTTAAGGCAGTGTCTTCACATTCTGGCGTGATCACGTGACTGCATTCGGTTTAATTAGTTTAACTTTAATTTAAATCAACCAAACTACAGAATGCCATTAGCGCACTCAGGAGAAGAGAAACACGAGAAAGAGAAAGGGAGATAAAAACAAAATTCTAACACGGCTTCCGGTTTTGCTCTATCGTCGTCATGCAAAACAAAATGGCGGCCAGCATGTCGGTCATGCAACAGGACACTACATATCCAGTTGAGTGAATACAGTTTCGATACTTCTAGGATCGTATCGAAGTTACTTCGTCCCACTTGTTCACACACTAGTAATACAAATAAATGCTATTGTGGCTATGTGCCTTTTCTGGGGGGGGGGGGGGGGGGGGGGGGTAGCAACTAGCAACGGAGTCTTGATGTATGGGAGGTAGCATGCATATAATTTTAATGACAATAAACTATTTTAAAACCATGCTATTTTTTGTTGCTGTAGGATATGGGGCTTTGTTTTGTCATTTTAGAAGTGTGTGTGGGGGGTGGGGGGGAGTGGGGATAGGGGGCTTGGCTGTTATTGATGACTGGTGATAGGTAAAAAGTCGGATAAAAGGCGTGAGAATTAATTACGCTTCTAGTACTGATTTGTAACGCACTCTCCTGAACTCCCATGGAATGAAACAACAATTCGCGAACTGATTATCAACTGGCCAACATATTATGTTGCTAACTACATCCTTAACCATCCCACATCCAAGTGAGAGGCTAATAAAAATCACGCTTGTGAGAAAAAAAAAGACAATCAAAACACATTGAATTCAGTGACACATCCATGTGACAACCAAAACAGTTAATGAGATTTACATTTGTGCGTATGCATCAGAATTCACGAACTGTCACGTTTCGCCAAAAGTCGTAAAAGCTTATATACAATTTCAGCCCCAAGTTAAGCTAAAACATTCACGAGTAATTAGTAAATATATTAACCCGCCAGCGCACATTTAAAAATCTGACGGACACACTTATGTTAGGTGACCCATCTTCCTAATCAAATTAGCTCACTGACTCAAGATCATACCATACATGAGCTTACTGACCCATAAAGCTAATTAACTCTAAGCGGACACACCCGTATCTCCAGTATAATGAGTGGACAAACCCACGTCTCGAATACTTCAACACATTGTATGCTAGGTAAAACAAAGAGTAAACAATGATATTGATGTTGACATCTTAGTGTAATAAACAATAATGTAACTTACACTTACAATGGGGGGGGGGAGTACTTTTAATCCTGTAATATTTCAGAACTTTATCTAAGTTCGTTTTAAAACAACATGCTCGGAACGTTTATCTTCAAAGAAATACTTGATATACATTGGATTTAAGAAGTTAGGATCTGTTGCCATTTACAGTTTTGGTTAGCAGGCGAAGCGTTAGTTGTACAAGACCTTCCTGATTCCGTTGGCTTACGGCGTACTTTTTTTGTTCGTGATTTTTTTTAACACCCACGACCAACAAAAGAAAAATCGTTGTTCCCTTTCAAGTTCATTGTACGTCAACAGCATTGTACCCCCACCCCCCTTCCTCCACAGAAATATGTAGTGTGCGGTAACATTTTTAAAACTCCTTTCTGGTAGAGTAGCATTGTTTTTATGTAAAAAAAAACCATCCTTTGATCGATCTTTACTACATTAGTTCTGAATTTCAACGGCTCGAGCGGGATATTTCTCATAATAGAACAACAGAGAGATATTTAGCCAGACGTGTGTAAAGATCTGTGGCTCTGTTACCATTGACACATTTCTTTAAAGAATGACATGAGGTGTGGCTTGTACGTGAGCAGGGAACAAAAGAAACAAAGTCCTGGTTTTGATACTCTCTAGTCAAGCACCCGCCGATGTTTTGTATGTTTCTCCTCGGTATCTTCGCCTTTTGTGGTGACTGTATCCTATTGTGTGGACTTCCGCTTTGATGTCGTATGAATATGTCACATACAGCCGGTGAGGCGAACATGATGTGCCTAACATCTGCTGGGTTTTCCTCTAAAAACTCAACTACAGTAACACCGACAATATAACAGTAAATATTTGGGTCTTATTGTAGAGAGGTCTTCTCATAGACTTGATCACTTTTGATGAGTTTTTTTCTACAGTTGGTAGGTTTATTAAAGCGTCTGGTTCCTCCATAGGGAAATGTGTACGTATGTGTATCGTCCTGTTCAGTATCTTCATTTAATATGTTTTCAAATTATTCTGACCATCTAGACAGTACTTTCGCGTTTTCCATAAACAATCCTCCATCTTTGTTTTACACATTCGTAGTTTGGCAGCCATTTTTTCCCTTTTATCTGTATAATATGTATCTGTATATTTTGTCTTTATATGAATCTGTATATTTTATCTATAAATGCATCAATATATTTCAATAATCTGTATATTTTATCTATATATCCACCAATATATTTTATCTGTATATGTACCTGCACATTCCATTTGGATACGATCTTACCTATTTTCAATGGGGCATGAACATTCGGTTAAGTAATTTTGTTTTGGTAAAAATGTTAGTGACTGGTTTGTTAGCCATAAACACACCCCTTGCAGCTCTCCTGGTTGCTACTTTCATAGGGTCCACTTAATCTTTTAGTGGATCGCTCCGCAGCGAGTGATGGTATTAGTCCGTCCAATGTATCCTCCCCCACCCCCAGGTACACACCGTATTTGTAGGGCGTTGCCCTATCTGTCACATTGGGACTTCAGGGGGCGCTTGTTGGCAAATCACCCCAAACACCATCCCTCTATGCAAAAAAAAAAAAAAAAAAAAAAAAAAAAAAAAAAAAAAAAAAAAAAAGGTTTTCAAGCATTATTTTTTTTTAAAATTACTACGAATATTGAATACATTTTTAGGTGAAAAAGTAATCTAAAATAAATTAGTGTTTTCGATTTTTTAAATAGTTTCTCTCATTCTTCATTATTTTGATGCATGACGTGTTGAGAGAACTGTCAAATTCTTCTCGAAAATGTTGATATGTAAGAAACAAAAGTAACTATATAGCTCTGAAAGAGCGACTATGTTCTGGGAAATGACACCTTTCTGATTATGCAGTAGAGAAATTAGACTCCTAATAGCCCTTACAATTTTTCGAGCTCTTGTGTATTTTAGGGTCCCTATGCCTTTTAAAATGACCCTCCTTGATTTGGTTTTAGCTAAATCTTTTGTTCAGATTTTTGTTTTTCCTGCCGATATTATTTGATTCTCAATTGAGGGGAAGTTTGGTTACCCCAGAGATTATAAATTGTGTATAGACCTCAGGATCAGAGGCGTAGCGACCCTTCCCTGCGCCCGGGGACATACTTTCAATTTGGCGCCCCCTTGGGAGCAAATTTTCGATTTGCACCCCCCCCTCAAACTTTCGATTTGCACCCCCCCCCCTCGAACTTTTCATTTGCACCCCCCCCCTCAAACTTTCGATTTGCACCCTTCCCCTCGAACTTTTCATTTGCACCCCCCTCAAACTTTCAATTTGGCGCCCCCCCTAAGGTCGGCGCCCGGGGACATATGTCCCCCCCCGCCCCCCCCCCCCTCGCTACGCTACTGCTCAGGATGCTGGGATTTAAGCCTGTACCTAACGACCACATGCTGATTAACGTCGATAATTACTTAGTAGGAAACTGTCTTACTGTACAGAGGTTTAATTACACCCCGAAGGTCAATCTTAATATAGAAATCTTGCAACGCATAAATAAATCATTCAATACTAGACACCGTCAAAATGTGATTAGTCATTTTGGTGGGGAGAGGTTCGGGTGTGGGGCATTATTCACGCAGGGTTTCTTTCAGATATTTTTTCACTAGCGAGAGTGGATACTTGAACCTTCTGAGTTGGGGGGTAGCCACTGGTGAAAGTATATATTTTACCTTTTTTTTTGGCTGACAATCCAATACCCCCCCCCCCCCCCCCACACAGACGTTTTAAATAAACGATTTCAAGCTTTATATTTTCGTGTAATACAACTAATACAATTAGAGCCATATACAAAAATAGAAATAGTAATGCCCATTTTTGTTGCCACTGTTAAAGATAGTTAAAGAGTAGGACAAACTAGTATAAACTAAAAAAATATTGTTAAACTTAGCCACTCGCTTTTAATGCAGATCAAAATTATGATGTTACTATGCAGTTTTTCTTGTGAAAAAGATAAGTCGTCACCCTTTCCCCCTACACATCGTCACAATGGTCGGACCCCTTTTGCCTACCCCCCATCCAGGTGAGCGACGTCTCATTCATATAGACTGTAATAGACGACCCTAAAAAACATAAAACACAATACCTAGGATTTTAAACTGTTATCAGTACAATCAGTTAAGGTAGATAACTCCGCTTACGCGGAAAAAATGACACAAATGCTGTTGCTTTCCCTTTATTTAAAGGATTTTAAACCAGTCATAATACATTTTATTAAACAACGTCATGGTAGCTTTTGTTTTGCCATATTTTAAGTCGACGTAATTTTTTAAAAGTTCTCAAATATCACGTTGGCGTAACCCCCTTAATTTTATAGGCGCCTGTAAAATAAAAAATGTAATACTCGTTAGAAAAAAAATAATTCTTTACAGCCTTTTAAAGGTACATCCGTATATGCGTTTTTCATTAAAAAAAAAATTAATGGAAAAAATCTTGGTAACTATGACAACGGCGGCCATCTTGAATAATTAACCGCTTCGTGGGTTTTCCACCATTCATAAAATATTATATTTTAAGCCCAATAAACAATGAATTCATAATCTTCTTCCATATTTTGAGGTACTCAGCTAAAAATTTAAATTGCATATCTTCAAAATAATTTATTATGACATTTCAAAATTTGTATCCTTTCAAATCACTTAATTTTGGGGAATTTTGGGGTATTAAAACTAGTGTTTTTAAAGGACCCACAATTTGAAAATTCATAAAAAATTACTTTGAAGATGTGCATTTAAAATGTTATGCTGAGTACCCCAAAATATGGAAGAAGATTATGACATTTTTTCTGTTTAAACATAGAAACAAAAGAAATACTAATAAAGCCTTTATTAAAGGATTGAATCGCACTAAACTAGTTCTATTATTTCAAACTCAAAATAAGGGGCGTGAATCTTACGCCATTGTGGTCACTCTATTCAATATATCGATACTTCCTTTTCAAAAACCCAAACAAATAATTTTTCCACAACAATGAAATCTCAAGACAACTTATTGTAGTGTAGAAGATGCAGGGACATTATCGCTTCTAATTTCACAATTTGATTTGTAGGTAGATTAAAGTGTTGTCATTGTCGTTGTACACATCCTAACGTTTTAATTTAAGAAGTAACGTTTAAGTGAAACGTAGTCTAATATTTTATAAACAGAAAAAATGAGACGGAGATGTGACTGATGGAGTGAAAGTCTGCTGGAGAATTCTTCAGTGGATGCCAGGGAACCCAGGGGCAATTTCCGTAATAAAATGTATTAATCTAGATCTAGGCCAAGATACAGATCTAGATATCTAGAGTTAGATCTACTCTAGATCTATGACTAGATCTATAGACTAAGCTAAACTATCTAGATCTATAGTCCTAAAGTAATACTATAAAAAAACTATAGAATCTAATAGACAATAATAGTAGGTCAATAGTCAATAATTCAATAAATAAGTAAATAGTACTAGACTAGATCTCTAAATTAAATAATAGTAAATAGGCCTAGATCTATTCTGTCTAATCAACTCTAATACTGTACTGTACCAGTCTCTATTTTGGTTAATTTTTGGTAAAATTCCATTTTGGTGTAATTTATTCACAGCTTCATTTTCACCTGCGGTTGAATATTATTAAGTATTTTATTTAAAAATAATCAAAACACAAAAGCACTTTTTTTTTTTTTTTAAATCTAAATTTAAATTGTTGTTAATCTAGTCTAGTAGTAATAATAAGTAGTAGTACTAGTAGGCTCTACTAGACTCAAGATATAGTCCAGTGGTTCCTAACCTGGGTTTAATCAAACCCTAGTGGTTCGGTGAGTCAGAACAAAGTAACATGTATTTGTATCTTGATATGTCTATATTGTGGAACCCATGGCATACAATACATATCAAGAATAAAGTCATCAGGGGCGCCTTAATCATGTATATATGTGCTGTGCCAGATATATTTTTCATTTGTATATCAGGGCCCAGCAGTTGACTTATGGAATGTCGTGATTTATTTCATAATATTTTAATCCATTTATACTAACTATATTGAGCAAAACAAAAAAAGAAAGTGGTCAGACAAATATGTACAGGAGGGATTCACATGTATTACAGAACTTGATGGGAGTCAGAGTCAGCATTATTTGCGATGCCAAGTTGAGCAATTCTAATCTAGCTGCAAGAGATAGAAAATTATAAAACTCAATGTTTGGTGAAGCCATGATTTTCTGAACTGTTGTCTGAAAAGCAACTGCAAAAATCAGAATGATTTGCCTTATAATGTTTTTGTATGAAAATAATTTTAATCATATCTTAAACGTTTTTTTTTAACACAGCGATGTTGATGAGCGAAGTTTTTGAGTGTGCACCAGTAAAATATATAAATCTAGATCTACCTATGTTTTGAATTAGAAAAAAAAATTGTATTTTATTTTTCCAATTAAAAGGGTTTGGTGAATGCACAATGAAACTGGTGGGGGTTTAGTAACTCCAAAAAGGTTAAGAACCACTGATCTAGTCTTATTCTCAAAATGTGGTGTAAAAAGTTTTTTTTTTAATTAATCAAAATAGTTTCTATCCTAACTGGCTAATACTGACTAATACTAATGCAGAATGCTATTAAGTTAAATGACTAATGGAAATAGATTGGTGGGCTCTCAAAGTGGCGATAAAATATGTTTAAATTGTGCGCAATGTTATTACATATTTAAAATCTATAGGCCTATCATTATTGCTTAGTGAAAATAGTAAAGTTCTTTTCCGAACTTGATGGTCCATGGGGGGAAGTGAAGTAGAGCTGAACTGTTTCTGTGAATGAAGGGATAGTGTGGTCAGCATTTTATGTCACAAACAATGTTTTAAAATAGCCAAAGCGGGGGATGAACTATTATTTGGAATGCTTATGAAATTAGTAACTAAGTCAAGTAGCATTTATTCAGCTTTTATGCTGCAAGTAGTTGCAACATATTCCTGACCCTTACACTGCCCAATTTAACAGCATTAGTGCTAGAAAAATGAAAATATTTTTTTTTCTGATAGTGTTTCTTTTGTCACTAAATTCCAAAGCTGTTTCTCCCTGCTGTGCTTTACCTATAAGTGAGTAACGATAAAATTCTGGACCTCTCTCCCCCCCCCCCCCCCCCCATCTGTGTGCACATTGTCATTTATTGAAACCCCCACAGTTAATTCACATACCCGTGAGTTATGACAAAATCCAAAACCTCTCTCGTCTGTCTTATTGTTATCACTTATTGTGACCCCCCCCCCACCCCTTTTTTGTTGTTGTTATTGTGTGCTTGTTGTCATTAATTAGCATCCCCACTGTTGATTTAACTACCAGTGAGCTATGACATCCCCCCACCCCCCTCTTTTTGTGTGTGCTTGTCATTTAATGACATCCCCGCTGTTGATTAAACTCCGAGTGAGTAACTTGGACGTGGTGATGTCAAGTGTTGTGAGTGGCTGTATGAAACTACTTCCTCCCGCTCAGTGGCATCAGTTTTTATTCCAGCGTCAGTATTGTTCTCTTCCTATTATGAAGTGATAGGCTTTTTTTATCAACCTTTCACATTTGATTAACTGATATGTTAAGAGAGGGAAAGCCTGAGGTTAATAATAATTTTTTTTTTTTAATATATTTATTTTTAAAGAAAAAGATTTGATTAATTAATTATTTTTTTTAACTCTGAAATCTTTGTTTTTTTTTTTCACACATCATTGATGTATTTATTTATCATAGTATGAGAAAATAACTATTGATGTTTACCAAAATAACTGTAGTTGTATGACCAAATAGTAAGTAAAGTAAAGTTCCCTTTCAAACCTGATGGTTGGGGCAAGTAATCTGTGACCTCGGCATGTGAAGGGTTATCGTGACCAGCATTATGCCCAGCCACCTTTACTTACTTTAATGCGAGTTAGGTACCCATCAGAGTTGGGTGGACTCAGGGTCTGCCTACAGACTGGAAGCTGGATTTAAACTTGAGACTTATAGGGTTAGCAGTCCAGCTCTCTACCGCTAGGCCACTCTGTCCCATGTATGACCAATCTTCTGCTTGAAAATACATGATGAAGTAATTATTCCCTACAGCAGTGTTTCGATAATAAATAAAGTTCAAATCTAATTTGAAATTTTGAAATATTTTAAAAATTCTGTTTACTCTATATATGTGTTATATAATAATTGCTTGTAATTATTATAATTGATGTGCTGCATTCGCTGTCATCATGGTCTTTCCTCTTGTGTTTCACCTATAATTATTTTTATCACAGTGAAAAATCCAATTTATATCCAAGCTGGTATATATTTTGTTTGTCAAATATTTTTCCTATGTGGATTATATATTCCCCAGTGAAACATCCAATTTTGTATTCAAGCTAGTATATATCTTGTTGTTAAATATTTTTCCTATGTGGATAATATATTCCACAGTGAAACATCCAATTTTGTATTCAAGCTAGTATATATCTTGTTTCTGAAATATTTTTCCTATGTGGATATTATATTCCCCAGTGAAACATCCAATTTATTTCCAAGCTAGTTAATATCTTGTTTGTGAAATATTTTTCCTATGTGACATGTAGATAATATATTCCACAGTGAAACATCCAATTTTGTATTCAAGCTAGTATATATCTTGTTTGTTAAATATTTTTCCTATGTGGATAATATATTCCACAGTGAAACATCCAATTTTGTATTCAAGCTAGTATATATCTTGTTTGTTAAATATTTTTCCTATGTGGATAATATATTCCACAGTGAAACATCCAATTTTGTATTCAAGCTAGTATATATCTTGCTTGTTAAATATTTTTCCTATGTGGATAATATATTCTGAGTTTTTGTGATTTTTTTAAACCTGTTCAGACAAATTTACCCAGAGAATGTATGGACTTCTTT
The DNA here is from genome assembly GCF_028476545.2 of Physella acuta. Classification (NCBI taxonomy): domain Eukaryota; kingdom Metazoa; phylum Mollusca; class Gastropoda; family Physidae; genus Physella; species Physella acuta. Next base: position 29,878 of record NW_026732600.1, on the reverse strand, counting down.
TAGAGCTGATGCTGTTACACTCACATTTCTAGTTTAAAATTCCAGCTTTTAATTAACAATGTGAAGAAGCCAATGCTCTAAAAAAGTACATATATGTTTGTAAGACAGTTTTTCTAATTAACTTTTTTGCAGTTACAAAAGTTTATGTTATTACATTCGTGATTTAGAAATTGGATTTTAAAAAAAAAATGTGATCTATCGATCAGTTTATTTTTAGCTTCATGTATTACTAAAAAAAAATTCCCATGAATACTAAATAAGATTTTATATCCAGTCATAAATTAGCATGTGTTAATTATGTGAGCTAGGCACTTATGTTGAAAAAGTGGTGGTGTGCTGTGCATGTGTGAACTGCATGCAGTGAAGTTTATTTTTATATTTTACATCTGCCATCTCTTCCCCCTCTCTTCAAGTCTAAAGATTGAGCAGGGTTGAATGGTAAAGTGGAAGCAGAAACAGTCACTTATGGTTTTTAACATAGTAGTGTGTTCTAAGCCTGTTTGTTGGTCTTAAGGTTTTAACACAATAGTGTGTTGGTCTTAAGGTTTTAACACAATAGTGTGTTTTTGGCCAGTGTGTTGGTCTTATGGTTTTAACACAGTAGTGTGTTGATCTTATGATTTTAACACAGTAGTGTGTTGATCTTATGGTTTTAACACAGTAGTGTGTTCTAGGCCAGTGTGTTGATCTTAGTGCAAGTATGTGTTTTCTTTTATATGCCATGTGTTTTCATCGAGGCTATTCTTTTTAAAATTTGTTTTTTCCACTATGTATAACATTTCTAATGTTTTGTAAAGAATTTATAATAATAAAACATATAAAAAATATTTTTTTTTTAAATATTAGAAAATAAAAAGAATTTAAATGCACTAGAAAAAATAAACTTTAAAAATCTTATCTCAATATAATGTTGCTGTAAAGAGCAACCAAACTGTATTAAACATAGTAAGATTGTTTAATTTTTGTTACTATGGAGGTTGTTATAAAATGCCTTTTAGTTATAAAATATTTATTTGTTAGCCAATATTGAATTTAAAAAAAAATAACATATTTTTCTTTCTATTCCATCAATTCACATTTGTCTTCACCCCATATGAGTGAAGTAATATGTTTATAAACACTGTTAGTTGCAATATTGAATTGCCCTGTACAAATGTCCCTACCTGACTCGGAGGTGTGAAAACATCTGTGTACACAACTCACCTCAATCAGCTGGCTGGTTGAGTGATCACTTGTATTTATTTTGTTATGTCCCTTCTGATATTGAATTTAGTAAAATTTTAAATGACAAAATTAATATTTAATTTGATTGAAAGTTAGGTATTCTGACATTGTAAATAGAATTGAATTTACCTGACAAAAAGTAACTCAAAAGTGCTTATTTCTGCTTCCACATTGTCATTCAACCTGGCTCACCTTTAAAATTTGACCAATTGATACTAAAAAAATTTGACGAATTATAGCTATTCTGCCCGCTAATTGATACTACAAAATTGAACCTCTAATTTTTAGCTCGCATTGAACTTTGTTTGATTTTGATTTCACTCAAAGGGATAAAACGTGTTTAAACTTAAAACATAAAAATTTCTACCTAAGGTCCAACAATTCTCATCCACAGAATCCTCTCATGATGGTGAGTTTGTAGCCAGCAGTTCACCAACCTTCAGTGGGGTGGTCTGACAGAGCTGAGGAAAATGAACAACATTTTCAGCAAGTTCCGGGCCCACTCCAACAGGTCACTGGACGAAAAGAAAAGTGAACCCACGGATACCATCCAGGAGGAAAATTGTTTAGTGGACGAGCAGGACACGCTGACGGGAGACATATCCGGGATGTTGGCCATTTCTGATGAACTACTGAAGACCCCCACTGACCCTAGTAAAGGTAAGACCAGGAGCATCATGGCATCATGAACAGTGGTTGTTTTTTTCAGGTTTTTTTCTCCAAGAAGGGGGCGACAAGGACAATGTTAAAAATATATATTTTGTATTTACATTTTATTTCCTTCAGACATTTATGTAGAATAGATTACTTGTTTTATTTTTGATTAAAGATAGTGTAAACTTCTTTGAGAAGTTTTTTGTTATTGAAAGGTAGCTAATGCAGCAAGTATAACACAGTTAAAAGTTGATAGATGCTATCTTGTTCCATTAACACACTACAAACAATTAATAAAGTATAAAAGTAAATATCTAAAATTTTAACACTTGAAATTTGAATTTCAGTTCTTAGTGTAAATGCTTAAAACATTATATGTAATCTAATAAAAAAATGTAAAAGTATATTAAATTAATTTATCAGTGTCATGGTTGATTAATTAAGCCAATTATTTCTCTTCTTGTCAGATTTCTCTTATAAAGTGCCATGTGAGGGAAGCTTTTCCACCATAAGTAACGTCACATTTGAGGTGATCTCTGCTGAAGTTGTGAAGGAAGGGAGGTCAGGGCATGTGGTCAGTATAACATTTGATACACCTGTAAACTGTCTGTGTTGTTAAGGGCATGTGGTCAGTATAACATTTGATACACCTGTAAACTGTCTGTGTTGTTAAGGACATGTGGTCAGTGTAACATTTGATACACCTGTAAACTGTCTTGTTAAGGGCATGTGGTCAGTATAACATTTGATACACTTGTAAACTGTCTGTGTTGTTAAGGGCATGTGGTCAGTATAACATTTGAGACACCTGTAACCTGTGTTGTTAAAGGCATGTGGTCAGTATAATATTTGAGACACCTGTAAACTGTCTGTTCTGATACACCTGTGCTATGGAGTAATATAGTAAAAAAAATGTAAGCGTTTATGCATGTTAGCAAGCATTATTTGTATTTGACAGATAATACTTTACTAGTGAAAGATACATCTTAGTTGACAGTTTAAAACACACATCCTGTTTTGAGCATTAATACAAAGCATATATTGTTCTTTCTAATTGCATCTTTAAGCTTAAATTTCTACTGCTTTCCTACATCTAGATTTGAAATTGTATGCTATGTTGGGTTACACTGTTTTCTTGTAGTGACGTTAGAGGTTTCATTGTATTTGTTTTTCTTATTTATTTTTTATGTTTAAATGCAAAGGCCAGTCTTGTATAACTTGATGTGTGGTCAATCTGTTTCTCAACCACAGATCTACTCCATCCTGATCAACCCCCACAAGGAGACACTCAGGACAGCCCAGACCATTGTCAGAAGAAGGTACTCAGACTTTGAGATCCTGCACCAGCAGCTGAAGAAAAAATTCCCCTCCATCATGGCCAACGTCTCCTTCCCTCGCAAAGTTTTAACTGGCAACTTCACCAGCGAGACCATCGCCAAACGGAGCACGGCTTTTGAGCAGTACCTGGCTCACCTGTTTTCTTACTTTGAAATCAGGTACTGTAGCGATTTCATGTTTTTCTTCGTTCAGGACGACTTTGCGAATGGTGTCCATAATTTTATGGAGAAGGACTATGTCAAGGCCACGTCCTACTTTGAGAAGACGCTTCCTATTCTGGAAAGGATCTGTGGAGACTCCCACCCTCATGTCTTTAACTGTCTCTGTGGGCTGGTTATATCCTACCTTAACATGGAGAAGTACGCGGTGGCCGAGGCGTGCGCTGAGGTGGCGCTGAAATGTTCCGGCGCCGTCGACGATGAGACGATGGCGTCCCTGATGCTGACCACCATCAGGCTGTGCTGGACTTTGGGCAAGGACAAGCAGGAGCTGGAGAAGAAGCTCCAGGCCTTGCGTGCCAAGGGTGTGGATGTGAACGGCGTCAAAGACTTGCATGACATTCTGCAGAATACATTCCAGCTGGGAATGTGTAAGAAGTGATTCCCTTGTGTGTGGGGCACTGGCAGTACCTCTTTGGCTGACTGGGTGTGGACCATATGGCCTTGACATTTCCCTCTAAAATGGGGTGGCCTTTACACTGGCCTGTATTATGGGTGGCCTTGAGACTGGCCTGTATCATAAATGACCTTGACACTGGCCTGTATTATAAATGTCCTTGACATCGGCCTGTTTCACGGATGGCCTTGAGAAAGTATTTACAAACTCCGATAATTTATGACTACAAAAAAAAAGTGTAAATAGTGGATCTTTGTTCATGTAACGCAAAGCTTCAAGATGTTTTTCTGTTGTTTGTTGTCGTATAACAATTATACTTAATGGTAAAGATATTGTTAATACATTCCAATGCTTTTTGTTTAAAGCATCAATATCAAAACATGATCAAAACATCTTTTTACATGCACTAATGATCTGAAATCAAACACAGGTGTCTGACATCCAACACAGGTGTATACACAGGTGTGACATCACACACCACTTAACTAATGACTAATGATCAAAATTGAACTACTTATTGCTGTAAATTATTAATTTTTTTTTTAATACATTTACAATTTTAACTTTTTACCTATGGTTATACAACTAATGATTCCATTAATTTATTGACAAAATGTTACAATACTCAAGAATTTTTTTAAAACACTTATTTTCTAGTACTTTTAAAATATTTATTTTAATGGAAACATATACACAATCAAAACATTTTTGTTCTTGTATTGCTCAGTACTAAGAGCACAAAGCATTTCCAAAATATTTCTTGCTCAGTATACTTCACATAGTATCATCTTTTACTGAAAGGTAATTACAGTGATACCTTGAGATACATGTTTAATTTGTTTTGTAATATTGCTACTCTGTCACTGGTATGTTGAGTTACCACTGTATTATCAAACTGGGCCAATACATTGCTTTTTATTACTTGTGCACAGATTATCCTGAATCATGAGTTATATCCCTTTCAGTAGATCACCATGGACTTGTGAATTATTAGTTGTTTCCTTTTACTTGCAAAGTAGCCAATGTTTTTTTTTTTACTTCTATAGTGAGTAGTGTCCCATTAGTTATCTGCTTTGACAGGTATTATTTCCCTTGTACTTGCTGCATCAAAGCCTGATGTAGATCCCTGAATATTTATCAATAAGCTTGAATTAGAAATTTGCATAATGAGCTGAATATAAGATGGTTTTCTGATTGTACTGTATCTTTAAAAAAATCATATTTCAAACTGTAGGCTTTTCTAGCTCTCTCCATCGTTTATAACAAGTGAAATATTTACACAAATTTTTGGCTTTGAAATATGAATCAGCTATTTGAATTGGGTTGAGGATCAGGGCTCTTGTGTCTGAAGGATTAAAATGTCTTGTGTTGAGATTAAACATTTAATCATTTGGCTTTTTAAATAATAGATGACTGAGTGAGTTGTATTGTGCTAAGAAAGTATGAAGGGGTTGTTGACATTAATAGCAGGTGTACTTGTAATGTTTATGAGCTTACATTAGTGTGATCATATAAATATTGCTCATGTAAAGTGTTGGGTTGAAAATAGCACAAAATTCAACTCCTTTTTTTTGTGTGTACAAATTCCAAAATAAAACACATGACACCAGTCTGTTGATATTTTTTAAGATAACACCATCTAACAGCGTGTTGTCTGTTGGGATTAAAATTTTAACTTTGGAGTGCTCACAGTAAATAAAATAAGTGTTTCACTTTGTAGAGTTCCCAGTTTTAACAATTTTTTTACTGCTGGAGAGCTCAGTCTAACATGACCATTTCTCAGAAACAGGTTTGATGTTTGTGTTTGTTGGATGTTGTATGCAGTGTTTCTTGACAGGCGATCTGAGCAAAAATATTTCTAGGACAACTTAGAAGTTTATCTAATTGCAGGATATGACCTGAAATATTGTTTTATTAATTTCTTCATGTATTTTGTAATACTGTTTTTATAAGCTACGTTTTTGTTCTGAAATTATTTTATTTTTTACATTATTTAATTTTATCCCTGATTAAACTAATTGCTGTATCCATGAGTGTCAAAACATCAGCAAAAACTCCTCATGAAAATCATGTTTAGTGTCTAGTGCGAGTATTGCTAGCCTTTTTGGATCGTTCCAGATTACATCCCCTTGTTGAAATGTTTTGGTTGTCTCCCATGTATAGGATATCGCGACTCGTGACTGTGCAATATGGTTTGTAACAGCTGAAATTGTAATTCTGCTTATGTGTCAAAGACATTTCTTGTGCTTTCATATGCTTTTTAAATGTGTCAATTTTTTTTTTAATTTAAATGGAAATAAATAAAACATACTCGTATTTTTGTGAATACCCTTTTTTTTACACGTATATTGCCTGTCAATGCCATAGTTACTACATACAAATGAGTCAGTTTGTGTGAATACTATAGTACACAACAGGCTATTTCTAAAGTTATATCACACTAGGGGGTCTTGATAGTCGTGTGATGCTCAGCCGCTCATAATCTTCTCCAATTTATGCCAGGCACCTATTAGAGCTGCCTCGGCTCACTGACGACAGAGTAGTATAAATTGCGAGAGTTGCAATCGAACCTGTAATTCAAATATACGGTATGTTGAGCTCGTCCTAACTAAAATAACTAGAATAAGGGGGGGGGATGGGTACCAGAAAGTAGCTTTTTATGTATGTTGTTTATGTTGTGTAGTAACTCAACGACCTGTCAGTCACCGCTTCCCGTGTGTTGATTTGTATGGCTTGTTGAATCGGGTGTCAAGTCAACCGTCCCATTCCATCTTCAGTGCTCAACATAATTTCAAATCATTTCCTTGTGGGAACCAAATATGTAAAATTAATTTTTTTTTTGTTCTGTGTCTCTTTTTTTATACGGTGCCAGAAAGAATTCTCTAGACGGCTGAAATAATTCCTATCTGAGCTGACTCTATGTTTATATTAATGTTTATAACTTCTGTTTGATAAACAAATTATAATAGAACTCAGATAAAATAATTTCAGAACCTAAAGTGTTTAAAATCAATTCATTAAATTTAAGAAGAAACAATTAGAAATGAAATGTAAGAAGAAATTCTAGTCTTGCGACGAAACAAGTATCCTAATTATCCAGTCTTTAACAAGGGGATGTTTTACATTGTAAGATCAAGTGTGACGTAGAGGCGGCAATTTCATACACCCGGGGCTAGGGGAGGTAATGCGACATTTCTAAATCAGCTGTTGACGCCTTGTGTGGGAGGGTAAGCGACATTACTAAATCAGCTATTGATACAATGTGTGGGGAGGTAATGCGACATTTCTAAATCAGCTATTGACACAATGTAATGCGACATTTCTAAATCGCTTTGACGCCTGTGTGGGCTGATTAAAATACCTGACAATGCCACTCAGTTTTAACAAGAGATGAAATTTTTAGACTTGAAATCAATGTTAGAGTACTATTAGATGAAATTTTTGAAGATGTACAGATGTCAGTGTAATAAAGCTACAGGTACGAGTAGGGTGTGGCTATCTGGAGACTGAAGCTTTAAGCAAAATGTTCGCTATACAACACTCGCACAATTTCCACGACACTTATCAGGTAGCGTTCAGACCGGATGACAGAGTTTCTTCCAGGCATTTAGCCCCCCCCCCCCCCCCTGTCCAAAAACTTTCAAAAATGATATTTTATAACTCCAACTGATTATGTTGTGGGCATGCGTGTATTTTATTAACGATGTTCAAAATTATTGGATTGTGCCTGATACACTAATAACGTAGCAGGGGCAACACATGCATTATTATCAAATTCTTTTACGCCAAGCTTCCATCGAATAAAACATTCCATGTTTAGTCCTGTAAATCAAGCTAAACCGGCCAAATATTTCTCAGCTCTGCGTGCTTTGTACAGGGGCCAATAACTTGCTTGAAAACAATGTGGAACGAGAATCATTAATCTACTAGAATGTATTATGTTCTATAAATTACACGCTCGTCTTTGTCAACGTACACTAGGACGAAGAGAATGATAGGGGACTGATGTAGTCAAGTAGCAGCTGGTTAATATTAATTTTATCGAAAATATTTGTAAATTTGTTTACTGGCCAAGTTTAATTAAAATTGTACTGGCTTATCGCTGTGGTGCAGGTTAAAAGAATTCATTATGTATCCATATTATATGATATCCTACCAACATTCCAAGTAGACATACTCGTGCACGTACACATACACGCGCACATACATGTACACGTGGAGCGCATGTACACATGCAGTACACGTGTAAAACACGTCCATGTACACGTTCTCATCCAAGCAACGAACACATAATAATATATTTGTACACGGACACGTATGCCTACACGTAACCGTACACGCGCACACAAACGTAGACATATCTACGTCGACAAAACGCCTACATTTACAGTTACTCTTATGCCTACCAGTACACGTACACTTACACCTAACAATATATCAAAACGTCACATAATGACTCATCAAACCCGCTGGAGTTCAATAAAATCCACGTTAAGAACCAATGCCATAGATATAAATAAATAAAGTAACGTCAGTGTTTAGATGACCAACCAAGTAAATGCGAGCCATAGATAAAATAATTGAACTGACGCCGGTGTTAGAAACACTAAACGCTAGAAATAAACGCATTCTAAACGCCTTCGTGTTTCTAAACTTTGACCCGCAATTAATTTTCCATCCTAAATATTTAAAACAACCATCAGCAAACAACGCTTTAAAAACACTTCCGCAATTTGTATTTAAAAGCAGTAGGCCTATCTCTCAACTCGTGTATGTTCATTTATTATTTACTTGATAAACAGAACGTCTTCAAGAAAACATTGGGAAGCGTCTATGTTTTAAAAAACGCTGAATAATTAAAAAAAAGCGTTTGAAAATATTTATATTTTAAAAAATTGTATATTATTGTGTATAAAATAAATGTTGTAAAGATTACTGAGCAAGACGCTTAGTAACATTTTAAAACTTTTAGAATTCTTACCGATTTTTATTTTTTACTAGACTTACCCGGTCATCCCTTTGATAACGGTGGGTTTCGGCGGTCATCCATAAATGACATCACGTCTGTCAGTTATCATCACAAAATAACCAGACCCCCCACATTCAAAAAGACGTTTTTTATCTTTTAAAAACACCGATTTCGGCTGAGCATAGGTCTGACCACACTATCCCTTCATATACTGACGTCACAGGTGACCTACTCAACTCTACTTTACCTGCCCAGTGTCCCTCCAAGTCTCAGACAAATTGTTTTTATCGTTTAAAAAAAACAATTCCGGCCTAGCATGTCTCTGACCACATTTTCCCTTCATATGCTGAGGACAAAGAAACAGATGAACTCTACTTCACCTGCCCTGTATCCCACCAAGTTCAGATAGGCAACTTTATCATTCACATCTAAAAAAAAAAAGCAAATTGAAATTTATTTATTTTTTAACATTGACGTGATGTGTCTAGAACGTCACTGATGTTTTTTGTGCTATATAATAATATGTTTAGTCTCCTTATGCAACTTGATTTACGCGCATAGGCCCTATTTCTAGATCTAGATCTAAGTCTAGAAACTTTCAAATTAAATTTTATCTTAAATTAGCCAATTCCATAGCTAAACAAACAAAGATTATCTATATATATAATTCTCTTCTGGGAGCCCTAGAAAACAAGCTGTAAACGCGCTCCCTACCACCCCACCCCTACATGGTCTTAGTGAGCTGTGTTCACTCTAAATGTTTACAAGCAGAGCTGGGTTTAGTGACGACTATTAGGGGCATATAATTTAGTTTGAAACGATTTTAAACGTAGGGGGGGGGGGGTGGTAATGGTCCTTAACGAGCTACTTATAGTGTTTTAAAGAAATATTTTCAGTGGCAGCGTTGGTACTGTCGAATTCACAAATTATGAATTACTGAAAAGTAGAAAAAACAACAACTAAATAGCGGCGTATGTTATGCCGCGGGCAGGCTCGTATACAATAATAAAGGTCTGAAATAGTTTAGTATATAGAAACTCATTAGTATCTAAATCTAGATAGATTTATCTATATTCTACGACTGGTTTGCTTAAGTCTAGTTTTTGCGTAGCTCTTGCTAGATCTAGATCTAGATTAGACCTATTCTAGATCTAGATAGATAAATCACAAAGATTTATATCAAGTATTTAAGTACTAAACTAGTTTAATAAAGAAACTCAAAAATGTATTATGATTTCAAAATGGATTGTATTTTTAACTAATTAATCTTTGGTTTGACCTAGATTCTAGATCTAGATCTATAAATTACTTTCTTGGACAGATTGTAGAGCTAGAGAAATTTATTGTAAAACTAAATGAAAAAGACAGTTGAAAATTGATATATGTTGGAACGTAATAAAATCAGCTAACGGACTTACTGTTAAAGTTATAGCCGACAGAAAATTAGCTTTATAACGCGTTAAAGATCTGAATAAGATACGAAATATTGTATTGGAGTCGCCATTTATTGTACTAAAAAGTAAACAAATCATGTGACGTCACTATTCACTCAAAGTAAAGTCGTTTTTCTAAACTTTTAAAATTAATGTGGTTAATGTACCAATGAATAAATCAATAAATTAATTGACGTCTTTAAATAAATGTGTGATTAACACTGTGTCTGAAAACAAAAATTGTTCTCTACCTACATACTATTTTACAGCTTCCTACATAGTGCAGATTCTCTCCAGTAGCTAATCAGACAAACAAAAATACAAACAAAAAAAAAAAACAAATAAATATTCAAACATTTAATCAAACTTGAGTTTTAGTAGTATAGAGATAGTCTGTATAATCAGTGAGCCATGACCGCCGGGGCCTCAGGTTGTAGGGTATCAGTATTGACAGGTTCGTTGATCACCTCGTTGGTCTCCATCTCCTTGTACAGCTGTATCAGCAGCTTTAGACGTCTCTTGATCCTCTCCAGCGTCTCGGAGTTGAAAGGTTTCGAACTCACTAGCTTTGTCTCGCTTTGTTCTCTCGCAGCTTCGTACTGACAGTAAGGACCGACAAACCCGCTTGGACACCGGCATCTGCAGTTGCCCCAGACACTGTTGGAGACGAGGAGACGTCCGCCATTGGCGCAGGGGATCCCGTTGCATACTCCGACACTTTTAGCCTCCGTATGCGGTAAGTGGCAGGACAAGACCGCGACGACGAGAAGGAAGAAGACCGAGGTTAAATGCCAATTTTTGAGCAGGTGGGCTATGGAAACTGTTTGCAGTAAACTGTTCTTGAAATCTTCAAAATTTTCCATGATTTCAACTTTAATATGATACTATTTAATACGTGAAAAGTGTTTGGATCTAGAGATAGTAGTAGCTAGGATGAGAAGGACGATAGCCTTTTATTTCTGTACCCTCTCATCCACAGTGCACATGTCCCACACAAGTCCCACACAGTCCCACACAGTCTACACATGACCCACACTAGTCCCACCATGAACCACACATCTACCAATAGATTTTAATTAAATGCCCGCCGCGTACCAGATTTGCGACACATGTAAGTGAAATCATCAAATTTTAATTTTTAGCACTAAAGTTTGGGGAAAACGTTTTAAAATGATTCAATTTATAAGCAGTGTTTCTTTCAGACATTTGTCTCCGAAGTGAGGGTGGGGGATTAGTTAAACGACATATTTTCAATATAACTACAGATTTTTTACTGTTTCATCCTGGAGAAAGGAGCGTGGAGGAGGGGAAGGGCGGGGGGGGGGGGGGGGGGGGGTGGGGGGAGGTCATTGTCCCGCTCCGGATGAGATACCTGAAAGAAACTGGCTATAAGTAGTTATTTTGTCACTCATGCGAAAAACGCCCAAATGGACACTTGCCCGATTGCAACAAACGCCCAAATGGACTGCTGCCCAACTACGATTGAAGTCGATTGTGATTGTGATTGGGTAAACATTTCGTTACGGTTGTTATATATTTTTCCGTCCTCCCACATGTAAAGTCAACACGCCACACACATACTCCCACATTCACCACCCCACACACCTTACTCCCACATATTCACCACCCCTCACTCCTTACTCCCACAATTACCACCCCACACACATACTCCCACATTCATCACCCCACACACTACTCCCACATTCATCGTCACACACCTTACTCCCACATTCACCACCCCACACACCTTATCCTCACATTCACCACCCCACACACCTTACTCCCACATTCACCACCCCACACACCTTACTCCCACATATTCACCACCCCTCACTCCTTACTCCCACAATTACCACCCCACACACTACTCCCACATTCATCACACCACACACTACTCCCACATTCACCACCCCACACACCTTATCCTCACATTCACCACCCCACACACCTTACTCCCACATTCACCACCCCACACACCTTATCCTCACATTCACCACCCCACACACCTTACTCCCACATTCACCACCCCTCACACCTTACCCACACATTCACCACCCCTCACACTTTAATCCCACATTCACCACCCCACAGGCCTTACTCCCACATTCACTGCCCCACACACTTTACTCCCACATTCAACCCCCCCACACACACACTTTACTCCCACATTCATCGTCCCACACATCTACTCCCACATTCACCCCCCCCCCCCCCCAACACACACCTTACTCCCACATTCATCGCCTCTCACACCCCACCCCCACAGTCACCACCCCACACACTTGACTCCCACATTCATCACCTCACACACCTTACACCCACATTCACCACCCCACACACCTTACCCCCACACCTTACCCCCACATTCACCACCCCACACACCTTTATCCCACATTCTCCACCCCACACACCCCACCCCACAGTCACCACCCCACACACTTTACTCCCACATTCCCCACCCCACACACCTTACTCCCACTTTCGCCGCCCCACACACCTACCCCCAAAGTCACCACCCCTCACATCGTACTCACCCCCTCCCTTGACTCCGTGACTCATGTTATCCTCCTGCCCCCACCGCCTTGTTCGACGATGATTAAAACAAACTAGGACACGACTCGCGTTCCTTCATATCTCGCCACGCCACGCGCTGCTGATAGATATACAAAGATCGGCAACGATTTCACGAAAGACGATCTTTCTAGAATGTCACCCCCCCCCCCCCCCACCACACCACCACCCGAACTTAAAGCGAACAAAATTTGTCGACGAGAGTGTTACATTTTTTAAATTGTTCAGAATTCCGCCGTAAATATTTCGAACGAACGAATTTTAAAAAATTTGAAAATAGTGATTTGGGGCCAAATTCTTTCTACACATAAACGTTGAGTTAAAAACTTAGTTATTAACATCAACTGAGTAAATAAACATTTTGTTTGGTGCTGTCTTATTTTTTTTGTCTTGTTTTTGAATGCATAATGCTTTCCAATCAGTGTTTCTTCCAAGCATCTCTTCGCCCCCCCCCCCCCCCCCCCCACAGAAGAAAGTCTTTTGCCCCCGCGAATAAAATGGAATGTATATAGAAAATTTATACTTTTAACAGTGTCCGCGCCCCCCCCCCCCCCCTCCGAAAATTTCAAATGCCCCCTCCCCTACGGAGACAAAAAGTCTTGAAGAAACACTGATACCAATATAGTTGCATTGCCGCCCGGAGGGTGTTGGTGGGGGGTACAGTTTCCTCTAGTTACCCTCATGATTGACCTCACTATATCGCATTTCTAACTCATCCCAGTGTTTAGAATTATTCAAATAATTCTTATTTTTTTTACTATGGTATAGATAACTTGACTCTAAAGTACACCATCATTCAGTCATTAAAGACTAAGTGTAGTGAGGAGGGTATGTATACGGTGTTTCCCCTTGAAAATTCAGTTATTTCCCATTGTATTCTACACTGAACTTAAAATTTCAAAAAACTGTAAAACGGATTACTTTGCAGTATTCTAGTTTCTGCAGCAGAGACCAGAGTTTCTTCCAGGCATCTCTTCGGGGGGGGGGGGGGCGGAGCCCCCCCGAAAATTTTTTACCGCCCCCCCCCGAACGAAATGAAATTTATATAATTTATATAGAAAATATATACTTTTAACAGTGTCCGCCCCCCCCCCCCCGAAGAAAGTCTACCGCCCCCCCCCCCCCCCCCCCCGAAAATTTCAAGTGCCCCCCCCCCCCGGAGAAAAAAGTCTGGAAGAAACACTGGCAGAGACTAAATAAATCATCACCCAGCCTTGCATTTTGGGGGAGAGTCTAATATATATATATATATATATATATATATATATATATATATATATATATATATATATATATATATATATATATATATATATATATATATCTTATTTATAAGATATAAGGGTTGGGCTGGGGATTGGTCTAAGCCTCCATGTCCCTCATAAAATCCACCCATCGATATTTAAAAAAAAACAAAAAAAAAAACACTGGGGACTAAACATTTTTTAATAAAATATATTTTAAAAAATCAATTATGTAAAAGATTTGTTAACTTCCGGTTTTCAAAGAATGTACATAACAAACGTTTAGCCAGTCACTATAATAAAAAAAACATATTCCTATTTTTCTTATAAAAATGAATATATTTGTTTATTCAACGATGGAGTAATTTAATAATATGTTGTTATTAATCATGAGTTCAGATTTCTATTAGACTATCTTATTTTTGTTTCCGATTCGACCAAGCGCCAACGAAAACTAATTATACGATTCCGTAGGCTATGTGTGGAATAAATAACAAGACCTATGTTTGTTCTATATTTAAAACTTTTGAGTTCTTGAAAAAGTACCGCTCACAAACAATAACAATCGCCTTTCCGAATATTTTATATTCGCCACTTTACCGAAAATATCTTAATTACAGAGTGACTATTTTTTTTTCACTACGTCTTGAAGCGTGGAATGCAACCTCTGTGAGTAGAACATCACTTATCTAGCTACTGCCCGTGAAGTGCGATCTCCAAAAACTCAAGCCCTTCATCTTGTGACAAATCTGGCCAAGTGATAGACCGAAAATAAACCTCCGCGAGGTGTGAGTCGGCTAAAGATAGTCCGGGCGCGATCTATTTTTAGCCTGACTAACACTCGAGGGGGAATCGTGTTACTACACCTGTTCAAATACCTTGTTGACGTTTGTTGAGTTGTCGGTACGAGAAGGGCGGGGGAGGTAAAAAAGAGGAGGGGGGGGGGGGTCGCCCCGAAAAATTTCATTCATAGGAGAGCGGTCAATGTCAAGCCGGACAGCGGGTGGAGGGTGGGGGAAGGGAGCGACCCCCAGTGTTGATTTAAGCGTTGTAGTGTTGATGTTTGGAGCTAAAATTAGCTCCGCGAGCTCCCGATTGAAGCACCATTCCGTAGGTGAGCTAATCACCACAGTTCTTCCAGAGATCCTGAAAATGTAAAAGTCTGTTGTGGGGGACTCGAGTACTGGGTATTTGTAAACAAAGGGCTATTTCGATTCTAAAAGTTCACCTTTGCCAGATCAGGAAAGGTGAAGTACCCATTCTGTCAAGATGGTCCGTAAAGCAGATGAAGCAGAGTTTATCTTTTTCTCTGAGCTCGGTACATACAGGGATTGGATGGTATGACCTACTTTACTTTCTCCGACTCAATCCAGGTACTCACTAGGGCTGAATGAACTCAGACTTTGTATAGAAACGAACTCGTGTAACAGACTTTCAGACAGCAAACCGTTTGCTCTATTGCTTGACCACTCCAGCCTATTCGTATTCTACGAGTTAAGAAATCTATAGTATTGTATTTACTTCAAACATATATGCTTGCATGAGTTTACGAGTTTACTTTGTCTCTCTTAGAACTATGTTCTCCGGTTAGGTAAAAAGAACAGTTCTTAAGTTTAATGGTGTGTAGCAATGATACTTCAGTAACGTTGTCTCAAGGTATTGAACGCATTTTACAAGTTCTGTAACAAAATTGGACCTTTTTATCACAGTCACTAATCGTGATGGACGTACGCCGATATTATTCCAAAATAATTATTTATGTTTTATTCTAAAATAAATATCTAAATCCACGACGGGCGTAACTATTTACTTTGTTATATTTAAACTTCGATCTAATATACAACTGCAAAAAAAAAAGTCAGTCTATAAGCACTTGAAAAAATATATAACATATATACTGAAATATCAATCTAAATGTAACGATGTAGTATTAATATTTAGCAGTTAGACAGTTATAATAAAATAATATTTTTTAGTTAGACAATGGTATGAGAAATTAATCTGTTGTAGTTAGACCATGGGGTACCAGAAAATAATCCTTTGTAGTTAGACCATGGGTTACCAAAAAGTATTTTATAGTTAGTATCAGAAAATAATCCTTTAAGTTTAGCACACGTAGGGTCCACCTGTCCGTAATCTAAGGCGTTCTACGCTCCGTGATAAATGTAAGAAATGTGTAATAATTTTAAACTCTTTGATTCTTCTTATTTTTAGCAAGGCTCTGAATGTACTAACTTTATGTTTTACTTCTGTTTTTCTGCACGCTTTTTTAGATGAGAAATTCTTTATGTAAAAACAATCACCATCACCCCCCCCCACCCGCAGTATACAAACTGCGAACTAGTTATTAGAGAATCGCTAAGTAGCCTACATGTACAACAAATGCAGACTTCTAAAAGAAGGCCTACCGCCACAAGGTAAATTAGAGAAATTAATTATAAAAATAACTCTTGCGCGTATGTCTACCTGTCTTGGATATCTTAATTGTTTAAATTGCCTGTAACACATTGTACTTCATACACATATTGATGTCCCGCTACCGTCATGGGAGAATTAAAAGATATTAGCAGTTTAAAAAAAAACAAAGTCAAACAAAAGCTTCATTTAGTTTGTGACGTAGGCCAATCAACAGCAATCAGCAGATCAAGAAGAATTTCTTTCATGCGGTTTTCTATGGGAGTTGGGGCCACTTAGGGTGGGGAAAACGAAAAACGTCTACCGCCTCCTCCCCCCCCCCCCGAAAATTTTAAGTGCACCCCCGCACCCCACCTCCGGAGAAAAAAGTCTGAAAGAAACGCTGTTGGGCTGAAACTGGTAAAAAACATATTTTCTATGAAAATTATTTATATTTCTAACTTCGTCCGTGGACTGGGGCCGGAGGAGGGATGGTGGGGGGGGGGGGGGGGGGCATAGGTTGTGGGAGCAGTGCCTACCGCCTCGGAGAGATCAGAGTTTCTTCCAGGCATCTTACAGCCCCCCCCCCCTTTCTACCCCCACCCCTGAACTAAATGGATTTACATATATCATATATTTTTACCATTGTCCGCCCCCCCCCCCGAAAATATCAAATGCCCCCACCCCCTCCCCCGGAGAAAAAAGTCTGGAAGGAACACTGGGAGAGATGCAAGACACACTAGCCCCAAGGCTACCCCACGGCATTAGACACACTTTAGTGCTGGAATACTGGCATTTTCTATCAACGCATTACAGTATTGCGTCAGTAGAAATAATTTTAAAATCCTCTTACATAAAAACGAGTTTACTTCTAAACTGGGATGGTTTGAAGGCCGTATTTTAAAAATAAATATATTATTTTCGTTTCGGGTGTTGAAATAGACGGAAATTCAGAATAGAAATAGGCCAAGGCGAATCCAAAACATATACAATGACGTTATTGTTATATAGGCCTGAAGTAATGACAGCGTTATAAGGTATATTTAAAATAGAAGTGATCTCACCTAAACTTTCTCGAATATTCATTATTAGTACTTTATAAATGTACATGCGTTTTTTGAGGAAACGGAAATAGCGTAAATTAGTACTTCCGGTCAACTGAAATAACTCAAAATTTGAGAGAAGGTAGAGAATTAGATCTTTTACTTACATGTGAAATTTCATGTATCTATCTGAAATAGTACTCAAGTAATAGGCTTTTGAAAAATTCAAATTAGAAAAAGTACCACTTCCGGTTATCGGAAATCGCTCAAAAGTTGATACGGATCTACGATTTGATAAAATACTTATATATGAAATTTCATCAACCTAGCTGTAACGGTACTCAAGTTATCGTGTTTACACACAGACAGACACACACACACACACACACACACACACACACACACACAGGGTTCCATGACAAATGATCTCAGGACAAATGATCTCAGACAAAATATCTCAGACAAAATATCTCACGGACAAATGATCTCAGGACAAATGATCTCAGGACAAATGATATCAAGGACAAATGATCTCAAGGACAAAAGATACCAGGACAAAATATATCAGGACAAATGATACCACGGACAAATGATCTCAGACAAAATATCTCAGACAAAATATCTCACAGCAAAATGTTGATAGTATGTACAATGATTTAAGTTCATTTGAATTTTTTTTTAAATTGACTGTCAATATGGTTTTGTTTACTTTCTTTACGCATCATAATTGTGAATAAAATGAATTTGTTAACCTTAACAAACCATCAAAAGATTAATTTAACTTAATCTTTGTAATGGCCTTTGATTTGAAAAAATAAAAATTAAAACAAACTTTCTCCTTTAGTCTGAAAGGTATGATCAATGATAATGTATAAAACAAAGTAACGGTAGCTATACAACAATAATGTTTAAAACATGCGAAATATCTTTCAAAAATGTTAATGGGTCTCTAGATTTGTAACGTAAAATCATTGTTTTTATTGCTTGATCAACACAAACATAACGTTTACGTTTCATTGCTGACAGTACATCGTTATGATCACACCTCTCCAATACTATGTGATCATGTATTGTTTGAACTCTTGCTCGACATATTCTAACTCCGCGATGACCGCTGTTTGTCTTAAATAAGCATTAGTCACCTGATCACTAAGGTGTGACCGACGCATAACTATTGAATTTAGCTATTAGTTGTATTGTTCATGGAGGGCGGATGTCTTTCCCTTAAGGCATGTCTCTGCCATCAAAGCGGACTGCCACCTTGATATAGAGGTGTGTCTCTATTGTTATTTTATCCTCTTTGATCTAGTTTCGTCCACCTAACATGGTTGGATTGTCTTATGTTTGGCAAGCCCGCCTACGCTGTCTATCGAACAATTTCTTTAATCTTCTATAGTAATAATCCTAATTTTAAAATGCAATGTACAATTTTAAAAGTGCAATATGATAAATTTAAACGGCAAACATTTCTTACAATTATCATATGGGCCTATAAACAATATTAAACATATTAAACGAAACCATACGACAGTTAATAAAAATTGTTCAGATCAACTAAAGTCACCCAATACACTATTAAAATTTAGGTGTGAGATATTTTGTCTGAGATATTTTGTCTGAGATCAATTGTCCGTGGTATCATTTGTCCTGATATATTTTGTCCTGGTATCTTTTGTCCGTGAGATCATTTGTCCTTGAGATCATTTGTCCTGAGATCATTTGTCCTGAGATCATTTGTCTGTGAGATATTTTGTCTGAGATATTTTGTCTGAGATCATTTGTCCTGAGATCATTTGTCCTGTTCCATGACAAATGATCTCAGGACAAATGATCTCAGACAAAATATCTCAGACAAAATATCTCACGGACAAATGATCTCAGGACAAATGATCTCAGGACAAATGATATCAAGGACAAATGATCTCAAGGACAAAAGATACCAGGACAAAATATATCAGGACAAATGATACCACGGACAAATGATCTCAGACAAAATATCTCAGACAAAATATCTCACAGCAAAATGTTGATAGTATGTACAATGATTTAAGTTCATTTGAACTTTTTTTTAAATTGACTGTCAATATGGTTTTGTTTACTTTCTTTACGCATCATAATTGTGAATAAAATGAATTTGTTAACCTTAACAAACCATCAAAAGATTAATTTAACTTAATCTTTGTAATGGCCTTTGATTTGAAAAAATAAAAATTAAAACAAACTTTCTCCTTTAGTCTGAAAGGTATGATCAATGATAATGTATAAAACAAAGTAATTGTAGCTATACAACAATAATGTTTAAAACATGCGAAATATCTTTCAAAAATGTTAATGGGTCTCTAGATTTGTAACGTAAAATCATTGTTTTTATTGCTTGATCAACACAAACATAACGTTTACGTTTCATTGCTGACAGTACATCGTTATGATCACACCTCTCCAATACTATGTGATCATGTATTGTTTGAACTCTTGCTCGACATATTCTAACTCCGCGATGACCGCTGTTTGTCTTAAATAAGCATTAGTCACCTGATCACTAAGGTGTGACCGACGCATAACTATTGAATTTAGCTATTAGTTGTATTGTTCATGGAGGGCGGATGTCTTTCCCTTAAGGCATGTCTCTGCCATCAAAGCGGACTGCCACCTTGATATAGAGGTGTGTCTCTATTGTTATTTTATCCTCTTTGATCTAGTTTCGTCCACCTAACATGGTTGGATTGTCTTATGTTTGGCAAGCCCGCCTACGCTGTCTATCGAACAATTTCTTTAATCTTCTATAGTAATAATCCTAATTTTAAAATGCAATGTACAATTTTAAAAGTGCAATATGATAAATTTAAACGGCAAACATTTCTTACAATTATCATATGGGCCTATAAACAATATTAAACATATTAAACGAAACCATACGACAGTTAATAAAAATTGTTCAGATCAACTAAAGTCACCCAATACACTATTAAAATTTAGGTGTGAGATATTTTGTCTGAGATATTTTGTCTGAGATCAATTGTCCGTGGTATCATTTGTCCTGATATATTTTGTCCTGGTATCTTTTGTCCGTGAGATCATTTGTCCTTGAGATCATTTGTCCTGAGATCATTTGTCCTGAGATCATTTGTCTGTGAGATATTTTGTCTGAGATATTTTGTCTGAGATCATTTGTCCTGAGATCATTTGTCCTGTCACCCGATGTACTGTCAGCAATGAAACGTAAACGTTATGTTTGTGTTGATCAAGCAATAAAAACAATGATTTTACGTTACAAATCTAGAGACCCATTAACATTTTTGAAAGATATTTCGCATGTTTTAAACATTATTGTTGTATAGCTACCGTTACTTTGTTTTATACATTATCATTGATCATACCTTTCAGACTAAAGGAGAAAGTTTGTTTTAATTTTTATTTTTTCAAATCAAAGGCCATTACAAAGATTAAGTTAAATTAATCTTTTGATGGTTTGTTAAGGTTAACAAATTCATTTTATTCACAATTATGATGCGTAAAGAAAGTAAACAAAACCATATTGACAGTCAATTTAAAAAAAAGTTCAAATGAACTTAAATCATTGTACATACTATCAACATTTTGCTGTGAGATATTTTGTCTGAGATATTTTGTCTGAGATCATTTGTCCGTGGTATCATTTGTCCTGATATATTTTGTCCTGGTATCTTTTGTCCTTGAGATCATTTGTCCTTGATATCATTTGTCCTGAGATCATTTGTCCTGAGATCATTTGTCCGTGAGATATTTTGTCTGAGATATTTTGTCTGAGATCATTTGTCATGGAACCGTGGGTGACAGGACAAATGATCTCAGGACAAATGATCTCAGGACAAATGATCTCAGGACAAATGATCTCAGACAAAATATCTCAGACAAAATATCTCACAGACAAATGATCTCAGGACAAATGATCTCAGGACAAATGATCTCAAGGACAAATGATCTCACGGACAAAAGATACCAGGACAAAATATATCAGGACAAATGATACCACGGACAATTGATCTCAGACAAAATATCTCAGACAAAATATCTCACACCTAAATTTTAATAGTGTATTGGGTGACTTTAGTTGATCTGAACAATTTTTATTAACTGTCGTATGGTTTCGTTTAATATGTTTAATATTGTTTATAGGCCCATATGATAATTGTAAGAAATGTTTGCCGTTTAAATTTATCATATTGCACTTTTAAAATTGTACATTGCATTTTAAAATTAGGATTATTACTATAGAAGATTAAAGAAATTGTTCGATAGACAGCGTAGGCGGGCTTGCCAAACATAAGACAATCCAACCATGTTAGGTGGACGAAACTAGATCAAAGAGGATAAAATAACAATAGAGACACACCTCTATATCAAGGTGGCAGTCCGCTTTGATGGCAGAGACATGCCTTAAGGGAAAGACATCCGCCCTCCATGAACAATACAACTAATAGCTAAATTCAATAGTTATGCGTCGGTCACACCTTAGTGATCAGGTGACTAATGCTTATTTAAGACAAACAGCGGTCATCGCGGAGTTAGAATATGTCGAGCAAGAGTTCAAACAATACATGATCACATAGTATTGGAGAGGTGTGATCATAACGATGTACTGTCAGCAATGAAACGTAAACGTTATGTTTGTGTTGATCAAGCAATAAAAACAATGATTTTACGTTACAAATCTAGAGACCCATTAACATTTTTGAAAGATATTTCGCATGTTTTTAAACATTATTGTTGTATAGCTACCGTTACTTTGTTTTATACATTATCATTGATCATACCTTTCAGACTAAAGGAGAAAGTTTGTTTTAATTTTTATTTTTTCAAATCAAAGGCCATTACAAAGATTAAGTTAAATTAATCTTTTGATGGTTTGTTAAGGTTAACAAATTCATTTTATTCACAATTATGATGCGTAAAGAAAGTAAACAAAACCATATTGACAGTCAATTTAAAAAAAAGTTCAAATGAACTTAAATCATTGTACATACTATCAACATTTTGCTGTGAGATATTTTGTCTGAGATATTTTGTCTGAGATCATTTGTCCGTGGTATCATTTGTCCTGATATATTTTGTCCTGGTATCTTTTGTCCTTGAGATCATTTGTCCTTGATATCATTTGTCCTGAGATCATTTGTCCTGAGATCATTTGTCCGTGAGATATTTTGTCTGAGATATTTTGTCTGAGATCATTTGTCCTGAGATCATTTGTCATGGAACCATATATATATATATAACATGGCGCCTTTCATCGACTTGTTGCCGCTCCCCCTAACCCCAAAACCTGCATACGCCTCTGAGGGGGCTATACTTAAAATCTTCCACAACGTATTTGATCCATTGATAAATTTATCATGTAAACTACTTGATATAAAAAATTTTGTTTTAGTAAGATTTTTTTGTTCGTAGATAATTCTATTTTGATCCTTCCAAAGTGTCAGGTCTAAAATAAACTCCGGTTTTTTTATTTATGAAAAAAAAATAATAGTGTACAAACTGGTATCATTGATGAAGATGACGAATCAACTCCACTTGCCACGATTCTTCTTTCACCTGGCCACCTGGCACCATTCAGCGTTCCGTGGCGCTCAGCGACTGGCTCACGAAAGTAACCAATCACAGCCGTCGTCTTTTGAAGTGAGAATTTAGCTGGGGATTGCCATAGTGATGTATTGTGACCGATGAGGAAGATAAAAAAAATAGTGTATTATTAAATGTAGTGAGTTGACGTTGATGGTCTACAGTAGTGTACGCTGTCTGTGTGTGTGTGGAGGGGGGGGGGGGGGGAGGGGGAGGCGGGTAGAAGCCTATTAAATGTGTTAAGTTAAAACGCGCTTTTATACCAATTCCGCTTTCACAAACTTTCTCCAAGCTGTGATGTTTTAGCATTTATGATTACATATATTAAATTCTGATTATAATATGCAATTTTTTTAAAAAAAAAAAAGCGAAAAATAACCTACCTTATTAATTAGTACAGTAATTTTTGATCTGGTTGAATTTGGCAATTACTATTATTGGTAGATTTATACTTATCTAAATAAAGAGAGTGATTATTTCCCTTACTGTAGTTCGCTTGTCTTAATATTCCATTACGTCAAATTGTTTTTTTTTTTACAAGGACAACCAAACATATTGTGTTGCGTTTCTTGTTTTTAGTTGAGTTATGTGTAAATTTTGTGTTGTGTTGTATTTTGTTTTATATGATAAATATATTTAAAAATGGCGCCTTTTCTAGACTTGCCGCTCCCCCTAACCAGAAATCCTACTGTATACGCCTCTGGTAGAATATAAGCAGGTGTGTGTGTGGGGGAGGGGGGGGGGGTATTGAGTCCACCTAAGAATACATTGACACGAAAAGTATATAAATAACATTTTTTGAAAATTTCCTCTAGTGAGTCAAGTAAATTGAGATTTTTTTTTTCAAAGAAACGATTATCTATATTCGTAGCATTCTTGAATCTGTCGAATTAATTTGCGTCTACAAATAGCGCCGAGTCGTCCTCAAATAGATAGAAAAAATAAACGGAGGCATTCTTTGGCTAAGGGTTCATTTCTTCCGAGTATCGCTCTTGATATCCTATCACTCTTCGCCAGTGATGAGAGCTAAAAAAAAAGGTTTTCAACCTACCACCGTAGAGAAAAAAAAGACCAACTTATCTAGAGTAATAAATGAAATTACCACCGTCTTTGGTTTTCTTAAAAATGTTTTTATATACTTAAAACGCGTTAAAATACCTTATATTATTAGTTATTTCCCTTTTTATTTGATTATACTTCGTTATCTCCCTTTACTCAGAAAGTCCTTTCAACACTATAATTACGCATTCTATTATATATTTTTAAAAAGATATAGGTTCAATGTTTGTTGATGCGAAATTCCAGAAATATTTTCGGTTTCTAAAGTCATTCCTTTCTGTGATAAAAAAAAATGAGACCAATCACGAATTTCTAGTAGCTAAACAAAAAATAATAAATAAATAAATTGATCTGACCACACCAGAACATTGCCAAATATGAATAAAATTTAAATTTAATTTATCGATTTGTTTGACGGTTTTCTTTTTTTTAAAGAATATTTATTTGGTAGAAAATCTTAATTACTAAAAAAAAAAATTAATAAAATAATAAGTATTCCAATGAGTAGAGATGATTTATATATGATTTATGTATGATTTATTTATGATTAATGTTTGATTTCTGTTTGATTTCTGTATGATTTCTGTATGATTTATGTATGACCTTAACAAGCTATAGTAAAGCAGCTGCTTTATGCTAAAGTTATTTCTTCAAACCTTGGTGGTCAGTTCGAAGTCAAATTTAATTTTTAAACAGACTTTTATTTTTAAACCGAGCTTTAGGCCTAGTTATCTTTGCATTACAGTTATTAACACTTTTTAAAAAATGCACGTATTTAGCGCTTACATATAAGATCTGAAGTTAAGGCCCTTAAAGTCTCAACCCCGGCCACTTCCTTTATCCTCTCTCTAGCAGAGGAGTCGTCTTTAAATAACGTTTTACTTAGGGAGGGTGGGGACTTGTGTGAGGGATATTGATAATTACCCACGATGTATTTTAAAAAGTATTATAGTATTCAACTTGTATTATGCAGTTTCACTTTTTTTTGATGGGGGATTCAGATTCCTAGCAACCCATTCCGGTGCCCAAGGCGAATCATTAACTTTGCGCCCCCCCCCCCCCCTTTATTTATTACAGTTATTTACATCGGCAAAGCAGCCCTCCCCCTCAATAAGAAAGGTTGGGAACGCTTTTTACCAGTCACAAGCTCTTAACAGATTTGATGTTGGTGTCGTAACTGATGTTGAAAACAGTTAAATTAGCCCGTAAAGTCAAGTGACTGTCTATTTACTTAACTTCGAATGTGTGTAAATAAGTAATTCAGCTCAAAGGGAATTATTAAAAAAAATTTCCTACCCGGTTTGGCGCCCCACTAAGTTCGGCGCCTTGGGCGGCTGCCCCACTTACCCTCCCTAGCTACGCCTCTGTGGCGATTTCGTTTTTAAAATTTCTTATTCAAATTTGTATGATATACCTAAAGCTGAGCCAGATTTGCTAACACATTTTAAATATTACATATTCATTACTGACCGTATTAGGTGTGACTTAATCAATGATAAGCGGGAGGGCTGGTTTTTTTTTTTTGGGGGGGAGGGGGGGGAAAGGATCGGATGAGAATGTATGAATGGTGACCAGGGTGGGTGGGAAAAGGTAGGCTAACAGGTGATTTCAGTTACCATCTTTTCCCGTTTGTGAACAAGACACATACTGCAGATGAAGTAGAGTTCATCTGTTTCAATGAATTCGGAATACAAGGGGATAATGCTGTCAGCACTATACCAAACTGACTTTGTTTCCCTAACGTGAGCTAGGAACCTATTAGATAGAGCTGGGTAGACTCAGTGACGCTCTGCTACTATGAACCCGGATTCGAACTCTAGCCTTAGAAGTAGATCTCTACCACGCCGCCCCTTGACTTCGCGTATAGACCACTCAAATAAATGTAAAAATCTAAAACGTTGAGACTTGTTCGGTGGTCTTTTGTGGTAAACTTACCAAAGCATCAGTTTTATCTTTTTAGCCAGATTTTAGTTAGTGGTGGCTTATGGCTGTGACTAAGGCCAGTAATAGTTTTAGGGCTACGACCAGGGCTAGTGATAGTTTTATGGCTACGACTAGGGCTAGTGATGGTTTTAGGGCTACGACTAGGGCTAGTGATAGTTTTATGGCTACGACTAGGGCTAGTGATAGTTTTATGGCTACGACTAGGGCTAGTGATAGTTTTATGGCTACGACCAGGGCTAGTGATAGTTTTATGGCTACGATTATGGCTGGTGATAATTTTAGGGCTACGACTAGAGCTAGTGATTGTTTTAGAGCCACCGAACTGATATCTGATAGTTAATGCGACCCTCCCTCGGGCTGAAAAGTTTGGAGACCCCTGCACTAGTTAATGTACAACGATAGTTCATCAAAAGCTGTCAATGTATTACGCAATATTTAGCCTCCCCCCCCCACATTAACTTCGCTTTCTCCTCATTATAACGTGTATGCCTATTGCAAAACAGCACATTTTAATCAGTCTATATAAATTTAAAAGTCTATAATTAAGCCTAATTATCTTAATGAACGTGGAGGTCAGCTGCGTGCTTGAATAAACAGCCAAGCCTGTTCCCATTGATCTTGTGAATATAACAATTACACGAACAGTCTGGCCTAACTGCTCATTATAGGCGGTTACAAAACAAGAACATATACTAACCCTTCCCCATCCCACACCAAACCCACACCAAACCCACACGAAAATGACGCCTCCTTCTCTCCTGTACAGTTAACTATCAACGGGCTTTCAACTGTTTTAATTCTTATGAAATGACTTGGTGGACTTAATCATTTGAAGCCCAAGTCAGAGTTTCTTCCGGGCATCTTTTTACCTGTGTCCGTGTCGTCGCCCCCCCCCCCCCCCAAAAAAAAAAACACACCCACAATCCCCCCCCCCCCCCCCCAGCTGCACCTCTCCGCCGGACTCTGTTTTTGGGCAGCTTTCTTTAATTAAGCCCACATAAGCCCTTGGTTATCCTGTCACTGTCACTCAAGGATAGCTTAGGCCAGCCTATGTTTCTTGTCCCCTGAAAATCCTTTGAAGCAATATCGAATACTAAATTCTATAATTTGTTTGTGATAAGCTCCTGTATTAAACATTGCTGACCACGCACGACACCCAAGAGTCAGGTCCCAAGATACCCAAGAAACAGGTCCAGACACCAACAAGACCGGTTAGAAAACAAATACATTTTTAAAAAAAACCCTCCTATTAACCATTCACCCAGACGGGGAATGACGCATTTTGGTGTGTATTTTTGTACACGGTGTTGTGAGGGAAATATGTCCTGTTTTAAAATGTCTCGGCTTTGGTAAAAAAAAGAAAATGTAGAATATGTAACTTCAAAGACAAACAATACATATTTCATGAGTGAAATTTAAATAAATACATCAATGTATATAATTTAATTTCTACTTGCTCTTTTAAGAAAACGGATAAAAATTTCTGTCTGCGCCTTGTTGAAGATGTTGGTTGATTGACGGATTCATTATGTAATCAGCAGCTCGTTAATGGTGGGGATGTTGTGTTGAGTGGAATAATTGTGTTATGAGATTGTGTTTTCTTGTAATGCGGTGAGATTGACTGAGGCAGGTGACTGAAAACTTGAATAGCCTTTTAATAATTCACAATAGATGTGCGGTTTTCTGGTTAAAATATGGTTGCTCGCTTTTTGACGAATTAAGATTTGGTGATGGCTTTTAAACTATGCAGACACGTACTTGTGATGACATGCAATCTTTATCTAAAATTTATTTTAAATATTCACCGTATCGGTAATTTAAAATTAATTAATACAATAATAAAATTCTATATACAATGACGAAAGGGACACATCTAGGGGATAACGTAAAGCGAGCTTACAGTTGTGAAGTTGTAAACGTATGTAGATTACATAATTATATCCTAAAAAAGGAAGATAAGTAGTTTGCAACGAATACTTTTTGATAAAAGGTGTATGGACTTAATGAAAAATGATCCGAATGGAAATAATGTATGTGGTACTAATTTTAATTAAAACATAAATTTCGAATTACTCTTGCATTTTACATTTTCGAATATGGTATTTTATAATACCAAAATTGTAAAACGTGGAATTACCGTAATACATGTATAGAATGTATCATTGCACTATATATTGAATTTCATATGAAGAACAACGCTGTGTCATATGTGTGTTTATTAGTCAAAACCTTTGCGACAAACCACTGCGACACGATCTCGACTTGACACATGAAATATATAGTTGACAATCTTCTGGACTGAATACTTTAACACTATAAACATGTGAGGTGTCTATACATGTATCCCATCCATCATCCATACAAAAGGATGTATGGATTCCAGACGACATCCATAGTCACCTAATACCTGTCTTACCACCTATGTTGTCAACAAGTGATAGTTTGTGCTCACATATTTTTAAAAAATATTTCCCCGAGTAACGCGATTATCTCCCCTCGCTGATCCATGTACCAGGGGAGACAAGTATCGCTCTGTTAGCCGGGCCAAACTGGCAAGTTGTTGGTAAACACTCGAACCTTAATCAATGGCCGCCGCTGACAACATCCGGGGTTTTGAGATGGTAATTGTGGTCTTGTGTCCGACAGTTTGGGGAGGACAGGGGAGAGGTGGGGGGGGGGGGGGTCGGGATTGTGGAGAGGCTGCTATGGGGGGTCGGGATTGTGGAGAGGCTGCTATGGTGCGGTTTTTTACGTGATGTAAAATTCTTGCTTAGGATTTTTTTTTTCAATTTTTTTTTTTAGAATTAGAGCGTATGTATTAACTTTCTAAAGTATGAATTATCAGTAAAATATAACCTGAAAATGTTATGATGTAAAATTCTTGCTGAGGATTTTTTTTTAATTTTTTTTTTTTTTGTAGAATTAGAGCGTATGTCTTAACTTTCTAAAGTATGAATTATCAGTAAAATATGACCGGAAAATGTTAGAAAAAAATGTTAGAAATGATTGTGTTAAGAGCGTAATTATATTGACAATCAAATTAGAGTAAGAAAATAGCATGACAAAGGCTCAACAATGACGTCTTCTAATTATGAAATGACGTGTGCGTTGATACTTATAATATGAGTGTGTGTACAGATATTACCAATCTTACACATCAGACATACAGATATTTTCTTAACTACATGTAATATAGACATATTACCGCCCCTACATATCAAACTTACAGACATAACCTCCCCTACAAATCTTACATACAGGTATAACCTCACCATGAGACATACAGATTCCCCCTTTGCATTAGACATACAGATATATCACCTACCAATAGCATACATATATTACTCCCCCCTACACATCAAACATACATATTTTACCTTCCCTTACATATCAGACTTACAGATATTATTTCAACTACACATCAAAGCTACATATATTATCTCCTCTACTCAACAGGCTTAAAATAAATATTACTTCCCCTACAATCGGACATACACTAATTACCTCTCATACACATCAATTATTACCTCCCCTATCCAAATTCGCCTCAGTTATCTTCCCTGAGCATCCCTTTTTTGGTCACTTAATCCGATCCCTTGTTCCATTGGGTTACTAGCCGACCCCATGTATTATGTGTGTCAAAAGCAACCCCATATGTTGTGTCATAAGGCGACCCCTGTGTTAAGTCAAGTTCTTCTTTGGATCTAGCGATGCATATGGTGTGGTCAGTACTATGTTTAGCCGCCTTTACTTTGTTTAATGTAAGTCGGGTACCCAGTCACAAGGTGCCCGCCC
>NW_026732599.1:60000-135198 GCF_028476545.2 Physella acuta | reverse complement strand
TCAGACATCACTCATTAGCGAATAATTAATTAAAGATAAAAACCTTATCATCACGGACGCATATGCGAATGTAACAAGCTAAAGTAGAAAATGTATTCTACTTTTTCTTTTGTAGATATTTTATAGAAAGCAATGCCAAGTCTGATTATCTGTTTCTATTTAGAAAAAAATTTTCTGCGCTGACCGCTTATCGCAATTCACACACAAATCACTTTCTCCCCCCCCCCCCCCGCCCCGATGCCCGCCCCTGATCTCATTAGCACCCCCGTCCCTTCAGCCACTCAGACATGCTCCCTCACCCCTAATCATGCAGTGAAGAATGACTCGACAATGGTTAAAAGAAGAAACAGATTGGCTATATCTTGTCAGTTTTTGTCTCGCGTGGTAATTAATTTTATACATAGCAGAGTGAATCTCAGATGTCTACACAGCCACACCATCATCACCATCATCAACACCATTAGCACCACCACCATCATCACCATCATCATTACCATCAGCACCACCATCATCACCACCATCAACATGATCATCATCACCACCATCAACACCACCATCAACACTATCATCATCACCACCATCATCACCACCATCAACACCACCATCAACATTATCATCATCACCACCATCAACACCACTATCAACACTATCATCATCACCACTATCAAAATTATCATAATCACCACCACCACCATCATTACCACCATCAGCACCACCATCAGCAGCACTATCAAAATTATCATAATCACCACCACCATCAGTACCACCATCAGCAGCAGCATCGCCCCCAGCATCATCACTATTACCAGCAGCATCCCAAATACCACCATCCCCATCACCACCGTAATCACCACCATCATCATTATCACCTCCAACGCCAGCAGCATTCCCGACCCCCCCCCCCTCCCCACCCTCTTCACCATCCCCATCACAACCATCATCATCACCGCCAACATTATTAACACCTTCACTATTAACATCGTCATCGCCATCCACACAACCATCATCTCCATCCACATCAACACCGCCACCACCCTTACCATCATTATCATAACTACCACCACATAACCATCATCACCATCACCTTAACCATTTTCAACAAAACCACAATCCACCGATATCACCACCATCGCCATCCCCACCACACCTAAAACCATCATCAATACCAACACCAAAAATATAGCCATTACTTTCATCTTTTTTCCACTTCACCAAAAAACCAGCAAAACACCAAAAAAAAAAAAATCCCATACCTAATGACGTTAAAAGTCTAGATCAGCATCCCAATGCATGTTCACTTCAATTGACCAAAACCCGAACAAATTAAACCTGGTAACGAAGTGACTCGTCTCCCTCGACACGAACACACCAAACCACGAGATT
The DNA here is from genome assembly GCF_028476545.2 of Physella acuta. Taxonomy (NCBI): domain Eukaryota; kingdom Metazoa; phylum Mollusca; class Gastropoda; family Physidae; genus Physella; species Physella acuta. The sequence continues at coordinate 133,815 of NW_026732599.1, read as the reverse complement.
TGGTTTCACGTTGTAATCTCGCCCTCAACGTGACTAGAAATCTCGGTCTCCCAGTTAAACTTAACTGGCGTCAGGACGAGCAAGGCATGAGCCGGTCGACCGGCACAAACTAGACCGGCACATTTTTTTTTCATGCTGCCACTTTTCTTAGCCTCATTAATGGAATAACAGAAAACCTAAAAGCCGGTTCTTGAAAATTGTTTTTTTTCTTCTGCCTGGTAAGTAATCGAAGGCAGGGGGAGGGGCAATGGGGGGGGGGGGGGGAGCGCTTACTCAAACATATCTTCAGAAAAGATCTTTACTTTACGCCTTTATCAAACTAAATCTGAAGGTTAAGAAAAAAAATAACATATATATATATATATATATATATATATATATATATATATATATATATACATACATATATATATATATATATATATATATATTTGTATTATATATATATATATATATATATATATATATATATATATATATATATATATATATATATATATATATATATATATATATATATATATATATATATATATATATATATATATATATATATATATATATATATATATATATATATATATTTATTTATTTATTTATTTATTTATATCGTGTTAGCACTCGCCGTCTAAACATTTCCCGAATATATAGCTACACCATTGTCAGTATGATATTCTTTGTCCTTCTCGTTCTATTAAAATTAAGAGCATCTAAAGATGTTCACTAAAACAAAAATAATTGACTAGTTCTATAACTTGTGGGTATTGTTGCTCTAACTTACAGTTCATTTTGTCCTTAACGAAATGAATCCAAACAGAAGACCTAGCACATCTCCGTGTCTTCCAGCCCACTAGGTCCCATACACCCAAAGTGCAATGATGAGGATAAAAAAAACAGTAATTTAAAAATCTAATTAAACAGGTAAAAACAGGACGAGGCGCGGAGTGAAAGATTTCCCAGGACATTTTTTTTATCCCGATCTTCTGTTTTGCTTTTTTTTACTTCCCCAATCATTCAACATTGAGCTATCATAAAAAAATTATTATGTATAGCAAACATTTTTAAATCTACATCTCTTCCTTAATACACACACACACACTTACACACACACACATACACACACATACACACACACACATACAGACACATACACCCACATACATAAATATAATACATTTATAGGTTTGTGTGTCTTGTCTCTAATTCTGTCGATGAAACATTTCCATCTCTCTAGAGACAGAAGTCAAACTTTGTCATTCTATAGACAGATATGAAACTTTACCTTCTATAGACAGACATCAAACTTTACCTTCTATAGACAGACATCAAACTTTACCTTCTATAGACAGAGATGAAACTTTACCTTCTGTAGACAGACATCAAACTTTACCTTCTGTAGACAGACATGAAACTTTACCCTCTATAGACAGACATCAAACCCTACCTTCTAAACAAATAAGAAACTTTATCTTCTATAGACAGACATGAAACTTTACCTTCTATAGACAGAAACTTTACCTTCTATAGACAGACATGAAACTTTACCTTCTGTAGACAGACATGAAACTTTACCTTCTATAGACAGACATGAAACTTTACCTTCTATAGACAGACATGAAAACTTTACCTTCTATAGACAGTCATGAAAACTTTACCTTCTGTAGACAGACATGAAACTTTACCCTCTATAGACAGTCATGAAAACTTTACCTTCTATAGACAGACATGAAACTTTACCCTCTATAGACAGACATGAAAACTTTACCTTCTGTAGACAGATATGAAACTTTACCCTCTATAGACAGTCATGAAAACTTTACCTTCTATAGACAGACATGAAACTTTACCCTCTATAGACAGTCATGAAAACTTTACCTTCTATAGACAGACATAAAACTTTGACCTTCTATAGACAGACATGACTTAACATACAACAAAGAGATACGAACTCTCTCATATAGCTGCAATTGGGAAGCCTAACACACACACACACACACACACACACACACACACACACACACATACACTATTCCCCTTCATGTATGAATGGTATATTGATGTACCCAACTTTATTGAGGAAAAAATCTAAGGGCTGAAATTTATTGCTAAAAGCTTTTTGAAACCAACAAAATCTTGGACAACAGACCCCAACATAAAGTTTCACCCCGTCAGATAGAGATGAATAGATAAACAGAAAGGAAACTGGTTATGGTATGTGGATAGTTGTCATAACCAGTAGAAAGTGAGATGGATTGTGGCTAGCAGTAAAATAAACATTGATGGTATGTGGCTAGCAGTAAAATAAACATTGATTGTATGTGATTAGCAGTGATTAGTAAAGTAGCAATAATAAAATTACTGATTTAAGCCATAGAAAAATTGATGGTATGTGGCTAGCAGTCAAAAATGAAGTGATGCTGATGTTCTTCAGAGAAATAGTGATGGTATGTGTCTAGCAATAATAAAATTACTGATGGTACTCAAAGAAATAGCGATGGTATGTGACTATCGACCATAAACGGCAAAAGTTCAATGGTATGTAGCAAGCGACCGTACACAGGAAAAAGTCGATAGTTATCTCAAGAATACATCATTTCTTTTATTAATCTTGAAAGTAACGAACTCCCCAAAGGGACGCAACACGCAAATATTTGCTTAGTGCGCGTTAGAAAAACAAGCTCAGACCACTTCTTCCATTCCTAGTGTTTACATTTTTTAATCGTTGTGTTTTTTAAATTCCGTATTGCGTTATGTCGAGATCTGCAATGTCTTCTTGGAGGTCCGCGTTGATTCAACATTCGATCAAACAAACAAATCATCGCAAAAGCACGCTCAAGTTAGATTAAAAAATAAAACGCAATTATTGACGATGGATATTGCTATTGTTATTGTTTTGTAAAAAAGTTATATAAAGTGAAATGTAAAGAATGGCATGTACGAATAACAAATGTAGATATACCTCAAGTGGAAAATACAGATCTACAAATTAGTTTGGACAATTTTTAAACTCCAGGAACTTATTTTGTTTGCGATAGATTAGTTTTGCACATCAATATCTGCATTGTGTGGGTTTAGGAAACTACCCCAACCCCGGTGTATTACACCCCCCTCATCCCTATCATGAAGCACCCTGACCCTAACCCCCCCCCCCCCTTTCCACAAGTTCAATACCGGTCATTTACACACGTAATTACCCCCTGTCAATTACCCCTCACCCACTCTATCCCCCTTAATTCCCCCCGACCATCCACCCCCCGGGTAACTACCCCCTTTTAGAATACATATTGCAACTCTACTTTACCTTATCCTAATTCCCATCCAATCCACCTTCATATCCAGCTCCACAGTCCTAAACCCAACCCTAACCCCACTATATCCTCAACCTAGCCCTACCCGCGTTATATATGTAAATGAAAGGTAGGTAATTGACAATGGATAATGTCTTACTGCAATTTTTTGGGCTGGGGTAACTACTCGGGTAATTAATATGAGCTAATGACGTAAACCTCACAAAACATAAAATGTATGCGAAGTATATCAGACAATTACATAAAATGTATACGATGTATATCAGACAAACATATAAAATGTATACGATGTATATCGGACAAACATATAAAATGTATGTGAATTGTCTTTCTCCCCAAGAGAATGTGGTATTAGGAATGCCAACTGACATGAAGACGCCTGATTGGTCCAAAGGGTCACGTGCCGTAGATGGCGACATCGGTACCTGTGTGACGTCAACAAGCAACAGAACCGGCTGGTGGCGCGTGGACATGCTCGTGCAGAAAACTGTTTTCTTCATGGAGGTTTTGTTTGGTGAGTAGGTTTTGTTTGGTGAGTAGGTTTTGGAGGTTTTGTTTGGTGAGTAGATTTTGTTTGGTGAGTAGTTTTTGTTTGGTGAGTAGGTTTTGGAGGTTTTGTTTGGTGAATAGGTTTTGTTTGGTGAGTAGGTTTTGGAGGTTTTGTTTGGTGAGTAGGTTTTGTTTGGTGAGTAGGTTTTGGAGGTTTTGTTTGGTGAATAGGTTTTGTTTGGTGAGTAGGTTTTGGAGGTTTTGTTTGGTGAGTAGGTTTTGGAGGTTGTGTTTGGTGAGTAGGTTTTGGAGGTTTTGTTTGGTGAGTAGGTTTGGAGGTTTTGTTAGGCGGGTAGGTTTTGGAGGTTTTATTTGGTGAGTAGATTTTGGAGGTTGTGTTTGGTGAGTAGGTTTTGGAGGTTTTGTTTGGTGAGTAGGTTTGGAGGTTTTGTTTGGTGAGTAGGTTTTGGAGGTTTTGTTTGGTGAGTAGGTTTTGGAGGTTGTGTTTGGTGAGTAGGTTTGGAGGTTTTGTTTGGTGAGTAGGTTTGGAGGTTTTGTTTGGTGAGTAGGTTTTGGAGGCTTTATTTGGTGAGTAGGTTTTGGAGGTTTTGTTTGGTGAGTAGGTTTTGTTTGGTGAGTAGGTTTTGGAGGTTTTGTTTGGGGAGTAGGTTTTGGGGGTTTTGTTTGATGAGTAGGTTTTGGGGGTTTTGTTTGGTGAGTAGGTTTTGGAGGTTTTGTTTGGTAAGTAGGTTTTTTTTTTATGAGTAGATTTTGGAGGTTTTATTTGGTGAGTAATTTTTTAGGTATTGTTTGGTGAGTAGGTTTTGGAGGTTTTGTTTGTTAACTTTTGGAGGTTTTGTTTAGTGAGTAGGTTTTTGGAGGTTTTGTTTGGTGAGTAGGTTTTGGAGATTTTGTTTGGTGAGTAATTTGTGTGATTTGATTTGGTAGGTAACATTTGGGGATGGTTATTCTTTAGTGATCAACGTTAGGAGTTTTATTTGGTAACTATGGCCATTATGTAATTTGTAGGTATGGAGATTTTGTATGGTAAGAAATATTAGAATCTTTTTTACTTATCTACCTACATTCTTCAATACATACCCCCCCCCCACCCCAACTGTCAATTAGCCCACCTGCACCCCCTCCCAGGTCCCTAAGGGTTCCAGCGTACAAAGAAACAGCGTGTTAATTATTCCAATTGCCCTTTATTTACAACTCTATCAACTTTCTGTAGCGCCATACGTACGTTTTCTGGGAACAATGGCAGATGTCAATCATGGAACTAACCAGTAGCGTACGCAGGGGGGGAGCAGGGGGAGCGGCCGCTCCCCCTCTGGCCATTTTTAGCAAAGTGGCGCCTTTTTGGAAACTTTTTAACATTGATATTTGTTAAAAAATATCTTTGGTCGGCACATTTGAAACGTAAATCTCTGTGAATATTGTTTTTTTCAATTACCAGTAAAAGGTTTGTGAGCAATACAGTGATCTAACCCATACCTTCTCATTATGTTAAAAAATTATCTTTAAAAAACACAAATTGTCAGTAGCAATTTAAAAAATTGCATGATTTTAAATGTAAGACCGCTATTATTGTTATATGTAGGCTATTATTCCGAACGTCTAACGTGTAAGTGAAATGCTGGCTTTTATAACAACTCTGATTTTAAAAACTTTCATTATGCTGTAATACTTTAGCATTTATAATGACAATATATTTAATTCTGAATTTAAACAAATAATTTTTGTAAAAACGAATAGTGTTAAGCTACTTTATTAGATTCTAAAGTAATTATTGATTTGTTTTGATATTTATAATAAAATGTGTAGACATATACGTTATTATATTAAGATAGTGATTATTTCCCCTTTACTCTAGACTTAGACAAAAATTGCGAAACAGATTATGCCGCGTTCATAGTTTTTTGGTTGCAGTGTTTATATATATATATATATATATATATATATATATATATATATATATATATATATATATATATATATATATATATATATATATATATATATATATATATATATATATATATTTTTTTTTTTTTTTTTTTTTTTTTTAGAGTGATGCCATATTTTTTTGTTTCGTCGGCCTACATTGTGTGTTTTTTTTCTTCAGAGTACTTATTTAAATTTATTTTACATCATATCGAAGCAATAACATACAGCTAATATATGTATATATATATATATGTATATATATATATATATATATATATATATATATATATATATATATATATATATATATATATATATATATATATACTTATATAGAAACTATTACATATTCGGCGCCTTTTTTTGCTATTTCCGCTCCCCCTACAACGAAAACCTGGATACGCCTCTGGAACTAACTAAACAATGTTCATCACATACAGATCCATTCACGTTTGGCTAGGTTGAATGGAGGGTAAAGGTACTAAATCTGGTCTACGTGCATCCTTTGTATACTCAATTTACGACCTTCACCTTACGGTATTTCAATGACTGAACCAAACAGCTTTTGGTGTCCGCTACGTCACACCATAAAACGCTATATAAACACCACTCAAACAATAAACACCATTTCAAAAGATATATAAACACCATTCAACTTACCCTTAGCTTAACCCAAATCATAATCATAAGCATACAACTTAGAAGCCTCTAGTGTTGTGGTACGTCTAATCCTCTGGAATAAAGCTTTCCTCCCATGGGCAACCACACGGCCCACACCATAACCCAAACCGAGGGGTTCCCAACCCTGTGCCACGGGCGCCATGGCGCCCGCTGAACGATTCGTATGTGCCCGCCGCTCACTATTCGACAGAGACAGATTTTATTTCAATAACATTATTTTAAAATATGATTTATTTTTATTCAGTTGTTACAGTTTTAATTTTTTTTTTTGACTGCCTAGGTTTATTAAATATGTTCGATACTTGTCCCAACTTGTCTAGCGGCGAGCCAGACTGCACTATTTACGTTTTGTAAATACATTTCTCTGTATGTATGCAATTTGAAAAAAAAACATTTTTGTTTATTATTTATTAATACAATATGACTATAAGAAAATAAGAACATAAATTATGGGAAAATGACAAGTTATGGAAGGAGTTTGTCGATTTAAAATAGGTGGTGCCCGCCACCCTACCGATATTGTAGAATGTGCTCTAGAGTAAAAAAGGTTGGAAACCCCTGCCCTAACCTATACCAATCTTCTAGTCTAACCCGTTGTATGTCAACCCTCTAGCACAAAGCTTCCCTCCCACATCCAACCACACATAACCCTAACCTGTGGTACGTCTAACCCTCTAGAACGAAACTTTCCTCCCACAGCCAACCACACAGCCCGCTCTGGGCGAGTACGTGTGCACGTGAGTGACTACGTGGACACGTTCTGGGGCAAGCCGTGCACGTACATACCCGCCTCCTACAGGATCTACCAGTTCTCGTGCGACGTCCCCTCCACGGGCCGGTACTTTGGGATCATCAACAGGGACGGTCAGATCACGCTCTGTGAGGTGTTGGTCTTTGGTGAGTGATGGGGCTTGGTTTGTGTGGGGTTCGTGTGGGGTTTGTATAATGTTTGTATGGGGTCTGTGTGGGTTTGTGTGGGGTTTGTATGGTGTTTGTATGGGGTTTGTATGGGTTTTTTATCGGGTTTGTATGGGGTTTGTAGTGTGTTTGGAATTTGTTTGAGGCTTCTATGCGGTTTGTATAGTGTTTGTATGGGGGTTTATATGGGTCCCGTATGGGGTTTGTATTGTTTGACTGTGATGTTTGGTGATGCTTGATGAGGGTTTATATCGTGTTTGGTAGGAAGTGGTAATTGTTTTATGTTTGACGAAGATGAAAGGTGCGTAGGATTGTTTTGTTTGGTATCTAGTATTTGGTGTGTGTTTTAGTTTTCGAATGGTTGTTCTGATGTTTGCCCAATTTGCTGTCTTATTGGTTGTCCTAAGGATGGTTCTGAATGGTCGCTCTGATGGTTGTTTTGATGGTTGTCTTAATGGTTGTTTTGATGGTTGTCATAATGGTTGTTTTGATGGTTGTCCTAACGGTTGCTCTGATGGTTGTCCTAAGGATGGTTCTGAATGGTCGCTCTGATGGTTGTTTTGATGGTTGTCCTAATGGTTGTTTTGATGGTTTCATTATGGTTGTTTTGATGGTTGTCCTAATGGTTGTTTTGATGGTTGTCTTAATGGTTGTTTTGATGGTTTCATAATGGTTGTTTTTTTTATGGTTGTCCTAATGGTTGTTTTGATGGTTGTCCAAAGGATGGTTCTGAATGGTCGCTCTGATGGTTGTTTTGATGGTTGTTTTAATGGTTGTTTTGATGGTTTTCATAATGGTTGTTTTTTTATGGTTGTCCTAATGGTTGTTTTGATGGTTGTCCTATTGGTTGTTCTGATGGTTGTCATAAGGATGGTTCTGAATGGTCGCTCTGATGGTTGTTTTGATGGTTGTCTTAATGGTTGTTTTGATGGTTGTCATAATGGTTGTTTTGATGGTTTCATAATGGTTGTTTTTTTATGGTTGTCCTAATGGTTGTTTTGATGGTTGTTCTAATGGTTGTTTTGATGGTTGTCTTAATGGTTGTTTTGATGGTTTCATAATGGTTGTTTTGATGGTTGTCCTAATGGTTGTTTTGATGGTTGTCTTAATGGTTGTTTTGATGGTTTCATAATGGTTGTTTTTTTAATGTTTGTCCTAATGGTTGTTTTGATGGTTGTCCTAATGGTTGTTCTGATGGTTGTCCAAAGGATGGTTCTGAATGATCGCTCTGATGGTTGTTTTGATGGTTGTCTTAATGGTTGTTTTGATGGTTGTCATAATGGTTGTTTTTTATGGTTGTCCTAATGGTTGTTTTGATGGTTGTCCTAATGGTTGTTCTGATGGTTGTCCGAAGGATGGTTCTGAATGGTCGCTCTGATGGTTGTTTTGATGGTTGTCCTAACGGTTGTTTTGATGGTTGTCCTAATGGTTGTCCTAATGGTTGTTCTGGTTGTTGTCCTAACGGTTGTTTTGATGGTAGTGATGTACAGTTACCACCAAATGCCAGGTTATTGTCCTATGTACTCACCCCCTATCATCCCCACAGTGTGCGCGCCCTACACATTCGGCGTCGACTGCTCCCAAGAGTGCGCATGTCTAGACCCCAGTGAGCAGTGCAACCCCATCACCGGCTCCTGTACTTCCGGTTGCCGGGAAGGTTTGACCGGAACTTCATGCAACAAACGTAAGCCATTTTAATTTTTTCTAACCATTTTTATCTCCCCTTTCCGTTTCCCCTCTCACAGCTGACCATTGTTAAAACTTTGACGAAAACATCAGCGGGTTAATGAAATGTATTCAACTAGTTGAGCTTTTACTTCAAGGGACTTAACCCCTGCTGACTACCAAGACACGAAAACAGGAAGGTGCCGTTGTGTAACAGTGGTGTGCCAAGAAGCTGTTTAAAATCAATACATTCTCTACTGGTGATGGGGGTGGGGGAGTAACTGTGGGGGGAAGGATCGACCTAATTATACGATGTGGCCAACAGAGTGGAGAAGACAACCGTTGTACCAACATCTTCCCCTGTTGATCTCCCCTTGTCGTTATCCGGCTACATCCGCTCTTGTCGGTTTAATCTTTTAATCGGAAAAGATACTTTGTCCTCCCGGTCCTGAGTCCTATCTGATGTCTACAGTAAACTACGGCAGCTGGTGAATAATTCATGAGGACAACACCGGACTGTTACCACTTTGTTACCACATGGTTTTTTTTTATATGGGTTGTGGTTTTTTTTTATTCAAGGAAATCTGATTTCAATGGATCTGAATCTCTACCCACTAGCCCGAGGGGTGAGGGAGGGGGGGGGGGGGGTCAGACGTTGTCTGATTGGTTGGCTGGTGTAAAGGGAATCACGTGGTGAATAGATATCGTCAGAAGATGAACCCAAAAAAAAATGGGGGGGGGGGGGTGTCTAGTCTCTAGAAATAGAATTGTCTAAAAATAGATGTTGCTGTTCATAAATATAAAAACACTTATTTTGTGAAAGCATAACTTGACGTCATTGCTTGATAGAGGTATCAGTTTCGCTTTACAGATTTCGACCGTCTCAAACAAGTTTTTTGACTGCCTTGTTTTTTTAATACGTCACGTGTTCAGCTTGCTACCATGGCGATGGGAAAAGATGGAAACAACAAAAAACCTATTGAAAAGATTTTTCACTCTAACCCCCCCCCCCCCCTCCCCGCCCCCTCCCTCACCCTCACTGGCTATTGACGACCATCAAACCGACCACCCACCAATCGAACCATCTACCATCAACCGACCAATTACCAAACACCCACCAATATCCAGCAAAAATCTATAGAACATCCACCTATAACTCACCGAATATACAACAACTATCCTTTCACCATTCACCTACCATCCACCAACCAACCATCCACCAACCATCCACCAACCAACTACCCAACCCAATAATCCATCAACCATCCACCAACCAACCATCCACCAACCATCCAATAATCCACCAACCATCCACCAATAATCCCCCAACCATCCACTAACCAACCATCCACCAACCATCCACCAACCAACTACCCAACCCAATAATCCATCAACCATCCACCAACCATCCACCAACCATCTACCAACCATCCACCAATCAACCACCAACCACCAACCATCAACTAACCATCCACCAACCAACCATCCAACTCAACCATCCACCAACCATCCACCAACCAACCATCCACCAACCATCCACCAACCATCCACCAACCATCTACCAACCATCCACCAACCATCCACCAACCAACCATCCAACCAACCATCCACCAATCAACCACCAACCATCAACCAACCATCCACCAACCATCAACCAACCATCCACCAACCATCCACCAACCATCCACCAACCAACCATCCACCAACCATCCACCAATCAACCACCAACCACCAACCATCAACCAACCATCCACCAACCATCCACCAACTATCCACCAACCATCCACCAACCATCCACCAACCATCCACCAACCATCCACCAACCATCTACCAACCATCCACCAACCATCAACCAACCATCCACCAACCAACCACCAATCAACCATCCACCAACCATCCACCAACCATCCACCAATCAACCATCCAAACCATCCACCAAACTTTAACAACATTTGTCAGATAACATGCTTCCAGACGTTCTCTAATGGCCTGCCCCCTCCTAACCACACCCCCTGCAACATCCCCACCCTAATTCTGGATCCAATTCCAGACTTCCGACCTCTCCTGAAGTTACACGACCATAACGCGATTTGGCTGCTAGGTCAACATGACCTGTTATATTGTTTCCCGGGCAAAAAAAAAAATTGTTTCTAAAATTGAAGATTTGTTGACTTCCTATATCGTCTGTGAATGTTAACAAATCTTAGACACCTACAAGGAGAATGGATAGAGACATCACAAGGGGGAGATTACTCCGAAATCGACATTTCAATGTTGAAGCATTTTTTTACCATAACTGGATTATCGACTTTCTTTAAGGCAACAACGTAATGACGGTTCTCACAATGGTTTATATTGGTACACGGAGACAATTTTATTTCATACTATCCACAAAGGAAACAATCTATAGTACCCACACTGTCAACATTGACACAAGGGAGGTAATTTTAGAATTCTCACACTATCCATAAGGGAGACAATTTTATTGTACTCACACTGTAAACATTGGCACAAGAGAAATAATTACCCCCACATGTCATCACGTGACAGTTATAAATAGAACCGTGCTTTTCAACATGTCAACATTCCAACCTGTCTTAAAATAACTTTTTTTTATGCCCATATGACGGACATAGACCTTGTATATTTATGTCAGTTACTTGCACATGTTGCGTTTCTACTAATTGTTTGTATATACTGATAGTCTGATAGACTGTTCTGATTGTGTATTCCGTGTTAGGAAGTTTCAAGATACCATTTTTTTATATCCAATGTAAAGACACGGCACATTGAGCACTAGAACTGACTCGCTCATTCTAATATCGATATACAAAAATTCATTATCACGATACAGAACATAAGATATTTCAACACATCGTTTAAAGATACCTCTTTAGACCTAACTATCCATTGGGGGAGATGAATTTGAGTTTATAAATTTCTTGAACTCGTCATGTAAAAGAATAATGTGGTCAGCACTATCCACAGCCACCTTTACTTTTCATACTGTGAGTTAAGTACCCATCAGAGCTAGGTGGACTCCACTGACGAACCCGGATTCGAACTCACGACTTTCGGGTTTGCGGTCTAGCGCTCTATCTGCAGGCCACAACAAATCTAGTATAGAATACGCATATAGGAAGAATCAAATGTTTAGTAGATGGAACGTGTTTGATTATTCCGATGAAAAAAATTCCGTTTTAGGGACATGCTCTTGTTTGACAGATACTCCAGAGGGTATGACTACACGAAATACTGCAAGTATTCTAGTATATTTGGGCGAATAATTTCTTTTTTCTAATACACGATTCTAGTATTTATAAGTAGGAGTCATATTTACCTCCTCATTACTACTGTATTCATTCATTCATTTTTTTCATTTATTCTATTACGGTAACAATAACGGAGGCCTTTTTTTCACATTGGCCGTTGTTTTTATATAATAACATTTTAATAAAAAAGAAACTGAGTTTAAAGACATACCAGTAACATAGTATTCAAAAATTTAGAATTAATAATGGTAATATATAGTTTTGATACATAATGGTATAGAATAGGAATATAAAAGATAAATAAGAAATGTTGCCATGGGTCAGTTAAGGAGGACATATTTTCAGATGTAGAGTTTATTTTATCAGGAAGATTGGTCCACGAATTAAAATAGGGGTTGGCGAAGCTTTGGCTTTTGAAAAATAGTTTTATTTATTTGTAAGCAAGACTAAATATCCCCTCATTACTACAAGTCTCTACTATCTACATGTAGGACTAAATATCCCCTCATTACTACAAGTCTCTACTATCTACATGTAGGACTAAATTTCATCTCATTACTACAATTCTCTACTATCTACATGTAGGACTAAATGTCCTCTCATTACTACACGTATCTACTATCTACATGTAGGACTAAATGTCCTCTCATTACTACACGTCTCTACTATCTACATGTAGGACTAAATTTCATCTCATTACTACAATTCTCTACTATCTACATGTAGGACTAAATGTCCTCTCATTACTACACGTATCTACTATCTACATGTAGGACTAAATGTCCTCTCATTACTACACGTCTCTACTATCTACATATATAGATATTGCCGTCACTACTGCTCGATTCTGTTTGCCCTCACGTTTGTTCTAGTCGGTATCTATTGAGTACCCCACCCCTCAAGCTTGAGACCCCCTGTACAAGACATCCTGTAGAACGCTGGCCGTGCATTAAGGTCTCGTTGATTCCACTCACGTCCGTGGCCCGGGCCTAGCTATCCCGTGGGCTCGGGTTTCTAACCAAAAATTATCTTTCTTCAAAGACCTTAAAAAACAACTACTGTCTTCCGGTTCGATGGGGGAGGGGACAAATGGGGGAGGGGACAAATGGGGGAGTGGACAAATGGGGGGGTGGACAAATGGACGGAGATGATGATAGATATATTTCACCCCTCCACATTTTTGTGTAGCATATCTTTGCTATCAAGAAATTAACAAGATAACTTTACCACATTAACCCTAATTGTACCACTGTTAGCCAAGTTTACCCTTATTGTGCCGCTGGTAACATCGCGAGACCTCGTCTGATGCTCTTGCATTGCCAAACGACAGCCAATTTCAAAGACTTCCGGTAATCACCCAAAACTTGGTCATGTTTTTATAATTATATTTCGTGTATTACACGAATTAGGGCAAGGATATCGACATAGTAGCTTCCCCTTGTGGGAGTAGCTTCCCTTTATTGAAGTGACTTCCCCTTGAGAGATGGCACAAAAGAGATGTGCAACAAGGGAGGGTACTGTGCTCTCTATCACACTAAGTCATCAGCCTTGAAGGAACTCGGTCACTGCTGGACATGTTTACGTTTTTTTTGGGTTCTCTCCCGTGTTTGGCGGGCATTAACAGAAGTTTTTTTTACACAAGGAAAACAAGCAAATTTACTTCCAATCATTCATACATTGATTTTTTTTCTGGGAAAAGGTCAGACACTTTTCTCAATATATATATATATATATATATATATATATATATATATATATATATATATATATATATATATATATATATATGTATATATATATATATATATAAAGTGGATCGGGGGGAGGTGACACCGAGGTGAAATTAAAACTTTAGATTGACGTAATTTAACGCGTAAATGATGGCACTAACTGACAATGTTGAGAAAATATTTAGTCCTGTGGTTAAATAGGTCACATTATTGGAATTATTTAACTCATCAACTGTGAAGTATATAATTGATTGTGTAATACTATCATACTACCATCACCATTTCAACCTTTGTGATTCTGCCATACCTAACCTCTCCCGATCTCCTCCCTGACCCAGCGTGTAGAGGCAGGTACGGCCGTGGTTGTCGTCAAGTGTGTGGTCAGTGCGCAGGTCAGCAGTCATGTGACCCTGTGTCCGGTGTCTGTTCCGTGGGGTGTGCACCTGGCTGGGCCGGTGCCAGATGTCAGACAGGTGAGTGGTCAAAAGTCTCAGGGGTGGGAGGGGCGGGGGGTGTTAAAATATCGGTTGTTCAAGTTATACGTAATGGAGGCGTAGGGTCAGAAAAATTATATAAGGGGGGGGGGGGGGGGGGATAATAGCTTTTAACATTTTAATCTATCAATTTCTTTCTTATTTTCCTGATTTTGTTTCAACTATTGACTAAGTATGAGTTCTTTTTAAAAAAAACAACCAAATAGAAATATTTCAACAAATTTACTTTTGGAACCAAACATACCTAATCTATATCAAGGCCACCCTAATATTTCTCTGCCCCCCCCCCCCACAGCCTACTTACCCTAACATTTCTCTGCCCCCCCCCCTCCTACCTACGCTAACATTTCTCTGCCCCCCCCATCCTACCTACCCTAACATTTCTCTGCCCCCCCCCCAGCCTACCCTAACATTTCTCTGCCCCCCCACCCTGTCTACCCTATTTCTCTGCCCCCTCCCCACAGCCTACCTACCCTAATATTTCTCTGCCCCCCCTCAGCCTACCTACCCTAACATTTCTCTGCCCCCCCCACCCTGTCTACCCAATTTCTCTGCCCCCTCCCCACAGCCTACCTACCCTAATATTTCTCTGCCCCCCCTCAGCCTACCTACCCTAACATTTCTCTGCCCCCAGCCTACCTACCCTAACATTTCTCTGCCCCCAGCCTACCTACCCTAACATTTCTCTGCCCCCCCCCACCCTGTCTACCCTATTTCTCTGCCCCCTCCCCACAGCCTACCTACCCTAATATTTCTCTGCCCCCCCCCAGCCTACCTACCCTAACATTTCTCTGCCCCCATCCTACCTACCCTAATATTTCTCTGCCCCCAGCCTACCTACCCTAACATTTCTCTGCCCCCCCAGCCTACCTACCCTAACATTTCTCTGCCCCCCCCCACCCTGTCTACCCTATTTCTCTGCCCCCCCCCCAGCCTACCTACCCTAACATTTCTCTGCCCCCAGCCTACCAACCCTAACATTTCTCTGCCCCCCCCCCCACCCTGTCTACCCTATTTCTCTGCCCCCCCCCCCAGCCTACCTACCCTAATATTTCTCTGCCCCCAGCCTACCTACCCTAACATTTCTCTGCCCCCCAGCCTACCTACCCTAACATTTCTCTGCCCCCCCCCCAGCCTACCTACCCTAACATTTCTCTGCCCCCATCCTACCTACCCTAATATTTCTCTGCCCCCATCCTACCTACCCTAACATTTCTCTGCCCCCCCCAGCCTACCTACCCTAACATTTCTCTGCCCCCCCCCCCCACAGCCCACCTACCCTAACATTTCTCTGCCCCCATCCTAACTGCCCAAACATTTCTCTGAGCCCCCCCCCCCCCCCCACAGCCTACCTACCCTAACATTTCTCTGCCCCCAGCCTGTCTACCCGGCACGTATGGGGTAGACTGTGTCCACGAGTGCCATCGTTGCCTTGACAACAGCACGTGCGAGCCCGAGAACGGCACGTGCCCCTGGAGGTGTGAACCAGGCTGGCAAGGTCAGAGGTGCGACCAACGTAAGTAGGTCAAGGGCGTTAGTAGGTCACGGGCGTTAGTGGGTCACGGGCGTTAGTAGGTCACGGGCGTTAGTAGGTTACGGGCGTTAGTAGGTCAGGGGCGTTAGTAGGTTACGGGCGTTAGTAGGTCGCGGGCGTTAGTAGGTCACGGGCGTTAGTAGGTCACGTGCGTTAGTAGGTCACACGTGTAACAACACGACCAGGCTTAGACAAATTTTAGAAGTGATTAACAGGGGTATTGAATCATTGGGGGGGGGGGGCAATACCAAGGTTACACACAATCACGACTTACTTTAATTAAATGAACTACATAACAACCAAGCTACGACACAGACATCAATGTTTGGGTAGCTGGGTGGGGGGGGGGGTAGGTGGGTTGGTGCCTGGGTGGTTGGTTTGTTGTGTGGGAGGATGGCTGGATTTACAGTGTTAACGATTTTCATACATCTATATTGTCTTGAATAAAATGACGTAATACACAGCCTACAGTGCTCTGATGACGTAGTACACATCCCACCTATAACTGGCTTATCTCTCTTTTTTTCACCCCCCTCAGCCTGTGGGGCGGGGAGGTACGGCCAGAACTGTGAGTTCCCCTGTGGCCACTGCTACGGTACCTCGGTCTGCGACTCCAAGACCGGGTTCTGTCCCCTGGGCTGTAGCTCTGGGTACGAAGGACTTTTCTGCACCAAAGGTAGGGACCGCGGTGGTGGGGAGGATTGTGTTTTCAAGCTTTTTGGTTCTTGTTTTGTCAGGTGTATGTTTGTAAACAATTTGTGTTTGTGTTTTGTGTTTTGTTTTTGTGTTTTGTGTTTTGTGTTTGTACAGTGTACTATATCCGTGCGTCTGCATTTCATGTCTCAATTTGTGTCTCGTTTGTGATTGCCTTTGTGTCGTGTCTGTTGTCTTGCCTCGGTCTTGACTTTGTTTTTCTGTTTTAGGTCTGTTGAATGTCTGCATGTCTTGTCTTTAATTTATGTTTTATAATCATCTCTTTGTCTTACCCCCACCTTGTCCGTGTTTTAAGTCTCTTATCTCTGCTTTTCTGTCTTAAGTCTATCTTACCCCTTTAAGTCTGCTTCACCCCGTGTCTTAAGTCTTTTTGACCCCTAACTTGTGTCTTAAGTCTTTTAGTAAATTTAAATCACGTTCAGGGCACACACAGTTGTTCCGTTTTTAACCCCCTCCCCCCCCTTTTTTTTTAGACACCGTGTCTAGCATTAAAAAATTGCTAAAACTTGTCTTCGATGAACATTTTAAAACACTATCAAACTGAAAAGTAGCGCGTACATACTGCACAATATAACTCCAAGCAGGTAAAGTTGACAGAAAAAAATGGCCCTTGTGAAGAAGAAAGAAAACTTGTCCCGCGAGAGAAGAGAGGACAGTATGTAAACAAAAGATGACCTGACTCCCACAACGGTCAAATGAATACCAAACCAGATTATCGTCTGCGCGAGTCAGTTCTGCACTGGGCACCTAACCTGTTTATGCTCACGTCTGATAGATGGCGCTGCTGCCCCGGCACGGTGTCAGCACGTGCATTCAATGACTGCTCACCCTCGTAATTCACTTAGCTCATGCCTTCTGTCATTGGTGTATAGCTGTATAATCATCATGATCATCGTCGATATCAGCGTCGCCATCATTAACATACTGTCTGTGCCTTTCTTGTCAAGTCTATAAAACTATTGTCCATTGCCTAGCCTATAACATCATGATCTATTTCCTAGCGTATAACATCATCTATTGCCTAGCCTATAACATCATGATCTATTTCCTAGCGTATAACATCATCTATTGCCTAGCCTATAACATCATGATCTATTTCCTAGCGTATAACATCATCTATTGCCTAGCCTATAACATCATGATCTATTGCCTAGCGTATAACATCATCTATTGCCTAGCCTATAACATCATGATCTATTGCCTAGCGTATAACATCATCATCTATTGCCTAGCGTATAACATCATCATGTATTGCCTAGTCTATAACAGCATCATCTATTGCCTAGCGTATAACATCATCTACTATATGCCTATAACGGCATCATCTATTGCCTAGCCTATAACATCATCAACCATGGCCGATCCTGTAACATCATGTACTAGCCTTTATCCTAGCACTGAGTAGTCGAGTGGTAGATCTCTCGACTGTTAATCCAAAGTCTCGAGTTCGGATCCCGGGATTCAGTCTGTAGGACGTTCCTGGGTTCGCTCAGCTTTAATGAGTACCTGACTCATGTCAAGGAAACCAGATCAAATGAACATAGTGCCACAATATCCCACTAGGGTCATTGCAACAGATAAACGAGATGATTGTTACGATGCTAATATACTATCTAAGACCAATGTCTCACCTCTATCTGTCTCTAAGACCACTGTCTCACCCTCTACCTGTCTCTAAGACCACTGTCTCACTTCTATCTGTCTCTCGTCTCTAAGACCACTGTCTCACCCTCTACCTGTCTCTCAGTCTAAGACCACTGTCTCACCTCTGTCTGTCTATCAGTCTAAGACCAATGTCTCACCTCTGTCTCTCGTCTCTAAGACCAATGTCTCACCTCTACCTGTCTCTCGTCTCTAAGACCACTGTCTCACCTCTACCTGTCTGATTCCAGAGTGTCTACCTGTCTCTAAGACCACTGTCTCACCTCCACCTGTCTGATTCCAGAGTGTCTACCTGTCTCTAAGACCACTGTCTCACCTCTACCTTTCTGATTCCAGAGTGTCTACCTGGCCTGTGGGGCCCTAACCTGTCTCTAAGACCACTGTCTCACCTCCACCTGTCTGATTCCAGAGTGTCTACCTGGCCTGTGGGGCCCTAACCTGTCTCTAAGACCACTGTCTCACCTCTACCTGTCTGATTCCAGAGTGTCTACCTGGCCTGTGGGGCCCTAACCTGTCTCTAAGACCACTGTCTCACCTCTACCTGTCTGATTCCAGAGTGTCTACCTGGCCTGTGGGGCCCTAACCTGTCTCTAAGACCACTGTCTCACCCTCCACCTGTCTGATTCCAGAGTGTCTACCTGGCCTGTGGGGCCCTAACTGTCTCTAAGACCACTGTCTCACCTCTACCTGTCTCTAAGACCACTGTCTCACCTCTACCTGTCTGATTCCAGAGTGTCTACCTGTCTCTAAGACCACTGTCTCACCTCCACCTGTCTGATTCCAGAGTGTCTACCTGTCTCTAAGACCAATGTCTCACCTCTACCTGTCTGATTCCAGAGTGTCTACCTGTCTCTAAGACCACTGTCTCACCCTCTACCTGTCTGATTCCAGAGTGTCTACCTGTCTCTAAGACCAATGTCTCACCTCTACCTGTCTGATTCCAGAGTGTCTACCTGTCTCTAAGACCACTGTCTCACCCTCTACCTGTCTGATTCCAGAGTGTCTACCTGTCTCTAAGACCACTGTCTCACCTCCACCTGTCTGATTCCAGAGTGTCTACCTGTCTCTAAGACCAATGTCTCACCTCTACCTGTCTGATTCCAGAGTGTCTACCTGTCTCTAAGACCACTGTCTCACCCTCTACCTGTCTGATTCCAGAGTGTCTACCTGTCTCTAAGACCAATGTCTCACCTCTACCTGTCTGATTCCAGAGTGTCTACCTGTCTCTAAGACCACTGTCTCACCCTCTACCTGTCTGATTCCAGAGTGTCTACCTGTCTCTAAGACCACTGTCTCACCTCTACCTGTCTGATTCCAGAGTGTCTACCTGGCCTGTGGGGCCCTAACCTGTCTCTAAGACCAATGTCTCACCTCTACCTGTCTCTAAGACCACTGTCTCACCTCTACCTGTCTGATTCCAGAGTGTCTACCTGGCCTGTGGGGCCCTAACCTGTCTCTAAGACCAATGTCTCACCTCTACCTGTCTCTAAGACCACTGTCTCACCTCTACCTGTCTGATTCCAGAGTGTCTACCTGGCCTGTGGGGCCCTAACCTGTCTCTAAGACCACTGTCTCACCTCTACCTGTCTGATTCCAGAGTGTCTACCTGGCCTGTGGGGCCCTAACCTGTCTCTAAGACCACTGTCTCACCTCCACCTGTCTGATTCCAGAGTGTCTACCTGGCCTGTGGGGCCCTAACCTGTCTCTAAGACCACTGTCTCACCTCTACCTGTCTGATTCCAGAGTGTCTACCTGGCCTGTGGGGCCCTAACCTGTCTCTAAGACCACTGTCTCACCTCTACCTGTCTGATTCCAGAGTGTCTACCTGGCCTGTGGGGCCCTAACCTGTCTCTAAGACCACTGTCTCACCCTCCACCTGTCTGATTCCAGAGTGTCTACCTGGCCTGTGGGGCCCTAACTGTCTCTAAGACCACTGTCTCACCTCTACCTGTCTCTAAGACCACTGTCTCACCTCTACCTGTCTGATTCCAGAGTGTCTACCTGTCTCTAAGACCACTGTCTCACCTCTACCTGTCTCTAAGACCACTGTCTCACCTCTACCTGTCTCTAAGACCACTGTCTCACCTCTACCTGTCTGATTCCAGAGTGTCTACCTGGCCTGTGGGGCCCTAACTGTCTCTAAGACCACTGTCTCACCTCTACCTGTCTGATTCCAGAGTGTCTACCTGGCCTGTGGGGCCCTAACCTGTCTCTAAGACCACTGTCTCACCTCCACCTGTCTGATTCCAGAGTGTCTACCTGGCCTGTGGGGCCCTAACCTGTCTCTAAGACCACTGTCTCACCTCCACCTGTCTGATTCCAGAGTGTCTACCTGGCCTGTGGGGCCCTAACCTGTCTCTAAGACCACTGTCTCACCTCTACCTGTCTGATTCCAGAGTGTCTACCTGTCTCTAAGACCACTGTCTCACCTCTACCTGTCTCTAAGACCACTGTCTCACCTCTACCTGTCTCTAAGACCACTGTCTCACCTCTACCTGTCTGATTCCAGAGTGTCTACCTGGCCTGTGGGGCCCTAACTGTCTCTAAGACCACTGTCTCACCTCTACCTGTCTCTAAGACCACTGTCTCACCTCTACCTGTCTGATTCCAGAGTGTCTACCTGTCTCTAAGACCACTGTCTCACCTCTACCTGTCTCTAAGACCACTGTCTCACCTCTACCTGTCTCTAAGACCACTGTCTCACCTCTACCTGTCTGATTCCAGAGTGTCTACCTGTCTCTAAGACCACTGTCTCACCTCTACCTGTCTCTAAGACCACTGTCTCACCTCTACCTGTCTCTAAGACCACTGTCTCACCTCTACCTGTCTGATTCCAGAGTGTCTACCTGGCCTGTGGGGACCTAACTGTCTGTGGCCCTGTGGTCAGTGCAGTGACCCAGCCTGCGACAGGGTCACGGGGTTCTGTGACGGCACGGGATGTCGTGCCGGCTGGTTCGGCAATACCTGCTCCCAAGGTGAAGTAGAGTTGATGTAGTGCCCTGTGCTGTTGATTGGTTGTTGTGTAATATATGAGGTGGTGTGACATCGATTCCATTTTGTTTTCTTTTAATGTTTTCTTTTAGCTTAAGTCACATAGTGACATTTTAGTGTAGTTCACTTAATGACATTTTAGCTGAGGTTACAAAGTGAAAATTTAGCTTAGGTCATATAATGACATTTAGCTTAGGTCATATAATGACATTTTAACTTAGGTCACATGGTGACATTTTAGTGTGGAAAGGTAGGAGTAAGGAAGTTTAATAAACGTAATTTGATAACCTTTTCTCTGAACAAAGGGACAATACTCAATTAACTCCTGTTACTTGTTTTTATTCAAGGGGAGAGCACGCAATAAATCTTGCGAAATTTAAACTAATTGCATCGCATAGAGAAATTTAAACCCCATTCGATGTTGTTGTTTTTTTTCGACACATCTGGTAACCAAAAAAGTTGTTAGGTGTTAACATTTGTTAATTATTTGTTACACTTACAGTACTGAATTAAATATCAATTATATTAATCTACGTCAACGCTTAGTAAAAACCAAATAAAACACGCTAAAACCAAAAGTTTAACCAAAGCTAACCCCAAGTTAAACTATAGACAATTGAATCTGCTAAACCTCTGTTAAACCAGTAATAAATCACAATGTTAAATCACAATTAGACCACGATTAAATCACAGTTAAACCAATGTTAAATCACAGTTAAACCAATGTTAAATCACAGTTAAACCAATGTTAAATCACAGTTAAACCAATATTAAACCACAGTTAAACCAATGTTAAACCTTCTATATTCCCAGTGTGTCTGCCGGGGACATACGGTGCCAACTGTCAGCAGAAATGTGGGGCGTGCCAGTCGTTTTGTGACGTCACAGACGGGGCCTGTCAATCAAGCTGCTTGCCGGGATGGGAGGGACAAACGTGTAGTCTAAGTAGGGACATTTGTAGGGACAAACGTGTAGTCTAAGCAGGGACATTTGTAGGGGATGGG
Organism: Physella acuta; assembly: GCF_028476545.2. Classification (NCBI taxonomy): domain Eukaryota; kingdom Metazoa; phylum Mollusca; class Gastropoda; family Physidae; genus Physella; species Physella acuta. The sequence continues at coordinate 111,403 of NW_026732599.1, read as the reverse complement.
AGGGACAAACCCGTAGTCTAAGTAGGGACATTTGTAGGGACAAACGTGTAGTCTAAGTAGGGACATTTGTAGGGAAAAACGTGTAGTCTAAGTAGGGACATTTGTAGGAGATGGGAGGGACAAACCCGTAGTCTAAGTAGCGACATTTCTAGGGACAAACGTGTAGTCTAAGTAGGGACATTTGTAGGGAAAAACGTGTAGTCTAAGTAGGGACATTTGTAGGGGATGGGAGGGACAAACCCGTAGTCTAAGTAGGGACATTTGTAGGGACAAACGTGTAGTCTAAGTAGGGACATTTGTAGGGAAAAACGTGTAGTCTAAGTAGGGACATTTGTAGGAGATGGGAGGGACAAACCCGTAGTCTAAGTAGCGACATTTGTAGGGACAAACGTGTAGTCTAAGTAGGGACATTTGTAGGGACAAACGTGTAGTCTAAGTAGGGACATTTGTAGGGGATGGGAGGGACAAACGTGTAGTCTAAGTAGGGACATTTGTAGGGACAAACGTGTAGTCTAAGTAGGGACATTTGTAGGGAAAAACGTGTAGTCTAAGTAGGGACATTTGTAGGGTATGGGAGGGACAAACCCGTAGTCTAAGTAGCGACATTTGTAGGGGATGGGAGGGACAAACGTGTAGTCTAAGTAGGGACATTTGTAGGGACAAACGTGTAGTCTAAGTAGGGACATTTGTAGGGAAAAACGTGTAGTCTAAGTAGGGACATTTGTAGGGTATGGGAGGGACAAACCCGTAGTCTAAGTAGCGACATTTGTAGGGACAAACGTGTAGTCTAAGTAGGGACATTTGTAGGGGATGGGAGGGACAAACGTGTAGTCTAAGTAGGGACATTTGTAGGGGTGGGGACATTTTGTAGGGGTGTGAGGACATTTTGTAGGGGTGGCCACATGTATCGGGGTATGGGGACATTTTGTAGGGCGGGACATTTTGTAGGGTAGGGACATTTTGATGGGTGGGGACATTTTGGGCGGGGACATTTTGTAGGGGTGAGGACATTTTGTAGGAGTGGGGACATTTTGTCGGGTAGGGACACTTTGATGGGGTAGGGACATTTTTTAGGGTATGGACATTGTGTAGGGTAGGGACACTTTGATGGGTAGGGACATATTGAAGGGATTGGGACATTTTGTAGGGCTGCGGACATTTTGTAGGGGTGGGGACATTACGTAGGGGTGGAACATTAGGTAGTTGTAGGGACATTTGGAGGGTAGGGAAACTTTGTAAGGTAGGGACATTTTGTAGAAGTGGGGACATTTTTGTAGGGGATGGGGAAATTTTGTAGCAGATGGGGGACATTTTATTGAGGTGGGACAAACTTGTAGCAGGTACAGTAAGTTTTTAACCTCCAGCCAACATAACCTCTGACCTTTGACCCCCAGCCTGCAGCAACAAGACCTACGGGACAGACTGTCAGTCAGGGTGTGGCCACTGCGCCAACGGCGAGCCTTGTCACCACATCAGCGGCCATTGCCTGCGCGCATGCGTGGAGGGCTACCAGAAACCTTTATGCCAGACACGTATGTTTTCAAATCCTTTTCTTTACATGTCACACTCCTGATTTTTCCCATTTTGTAAATATGTTTTTATTGTTCCCATCGATGCTGTGATTTTGTTATTTCCTCTCCTAATCAGATTTTCTTACTCTTAACTCGTATATGATAACTAACTTCCTCTCCCCCCCCCCCCAAGTTTTAACTTTTTTTCCTCCGATGTTCTTATTTTCCCTTATCTTCCCCCCCCCCCCCCGCCCCTTCTCCTACCATGTAAAACCTACCACTCATGTCACGTGTTGCTATCCCCCCCCCCCCACAGGTGCAGAAACCCTCCTGGAGCAGCTGGGCAAGCCCAACCTGCTCACCCTCCTCGTGGCTTGCATGAGCGTGTTTGGCTGCACCATCTTCGGCCTCTCCACCTGCCTGCTGCTCAGGTGGCGCCAACACAACCAGCAGACGACCGAGCCGTCTGCTCCAGCCTTCAAACAAACGGTTGTATGACGTCACAGATCTAGGTTTCAAACAAACAATTGTGCGACGTCCTGTCTTTATTATAATTCCTTCAACGCCATGTTTTATTACGTCATGTTGTAAGTCATTAGCGTGTTAAATAAATTGAAATTCCGACGGCACTTTACCAGGCCAGGCGTGGAAAGATCATTTTCAAGATGGCGTCTTGGACATGCTCAGTTCACCTACTTTGACCAGTTGGTTATGACAAACGTATGATGTCATCATCTAACAAACAATACCACACAACTCGACCCGTAAATCATAAGATGACGTATAAGGTCACATATTGACCAGTGACGTCATAAAGTCGACCACTTTATCTCAGAAGTTGGCCCGTGGTGTCACATACACTCAATACTTTCACAGAGCAGTCCCGTGTTTACTGGGAATGGACGAGGGTGGTATGGTACCAGAATCACGGCATCTTTCATCAAACTGTAGGTGGTTAGCTGTAAACGTGTGCACCCTGAATGGTGCGCAACATGTTAGCCCGGTGTTAGCTGCCACTACTTTGAACACTATGAGACTAGATCTAGCAAGATTTTAACCGTGATACCGGCAAGGTTTTAACCACGATACCAGAAAGATTTTAACTATGATACCAGAAATATTTCAACCATGACACCGGAAGATTTTAACCATGATACCAGAAGATTTTAACCATGATACCAGAAAGATTTTAACCATGATACCAGAAAGATTTTAACTTAGACCACCAAGATATGAACATACCTAAGTTAGACCACCAAGATATGAATATTCCTGATATAGCTAACCCTAAAAGACACATACCCAAACAACTGTCACTATTTATTCCATTGATATTTCATGTGTTGATGCAGTTGATGAGAACATCACAAGACACTGGTGCCAAAAACGAACTAAAGATGTGTACTTTTCTAATGTTTGTATTTGAATGCATGTTTGAAAAGCTGAGATTATTCAGGGAGTTCAGTTCTCTATCGTGTATCAAATATTAAGATTCGCAATCAGTGAAGGGAACATTGGAGGTGACACTGAAGGGAACACGGAAAGGAACACTGAATGGAACATGGAAGGGAACATTGGAAGGGAACACTGACGGGAACATGGAAGGGAATATTGAAGGGAACATGGAAGGGAATATTCGAGGGTAACATTGGAAGGGAACAGTGGAAGGGAATACTAGAGGGGAACATTACACTTGTGTCTTGTCAACTAAGGCAGCCAACATGGCCATTGGCAACTTGTACAGTATTTACATCACGTGTCACGTCTAGTGTCACGTCACATATTTACATCACGTGTCACGTCTAGTGGTACGTCTTATATTTACATCGAGTGTCACGTCAAACCATATTTTAACAAGTATCACGTCACATCACGTTCAACGAGTGTAAAGTCAATGTAACACAGATGTCACGTCAAACCACACTCAACTATTTGCAACATTTAGCAAGTGACACGCGAAACTCTAAAAAAAAAAACGCTATATCGACGAGTGTCACGTCTGATAGTTCAACGAGTGTCACGTCACACAATGTTAAACATAGACCTGATCACGTTTACCAACCCAGTACTATAACCTTGACCTAGTTTAGAGTATAGTCTAACTCCCCCTCATCATAAGAAGTTTATCTAACGACAACAGCACTTTCAATGTATTTGCCATTACTTCACCTCCAGTTAGTCAGTAGATAAATAACTTTGAGACCATTAGACGACCTTGACCTCCACAACTCTGACCTTCACCTTATATTATTATCCCCCCCCCCCCCGCCACTCACACATACTTTGTGCATCATCTTTATTCACCAATGTATGTATGCCCTAATGTACATGTATATAGATGTCTGCCTTAAGCCCTGAACACTCATCAAACGTAACTGAACACATTCAAACATGTGTTGTAACTGAACACATTCAAACATGTGTTGTAACTGAACACATTCAAACATGTGTTGTAACTGAACACATTCAAACACATGTCATAAATTTGACTTGACTGAGATCACACATTAAAAACATAAAACATCACGATTCAACTTCTAATTGATTCCTTGTATTTTATGACGGGACAGCGAATTATAGATTTAGATAATCTTGTTTGTCTTGTAGCTACGTGATCACAGAGTGACTAAACTTTGTGATTACAGAGTGACTAAACTTTGTGATTACAGAGTGACTAAACGTTGTGATTACAGAGTGACTAAACTTTGTGACTACAGTGTGACTAAACTTTGTGATTAGAGAGTGACTAAACTTTGTGATTACAGAGTGATTAAACTTTGTGATTACAGAATGACTAAACTTTGTGATTACAGAGTGACTAAACGTTGTGATTACAGAGTGACTAAACGTTGTGATTAGAGAGTGACTAAACTTTGTGATTAGAGAGTGACTAAACTTTGTGATTACAGAGTGACTAAACTTTGTGATTACAGAGTGACTAAACGTTGTGATTACAGAGTGACAAAACTTTGTGATTACAGAGTGACTAAACTTTGTGACTACAGTGTGACTAAACTTTGTGATTAGAGAGTGACTAAACTTTGTGATTACAGAGTGACTAAACTTTGTGACTACAGTGTGACTAAACGTTGTGATTACAGAGTGATTAAACTATGTGATTACAGAGTGACTACACTTTGTGATTACAGAGTGACTAAACTATGTGATTACAGAGTGACTAAACTTTGTGACTACAGTGTGACTAAACTTTGTGATTAGAGAGTGACTAAACTATGTGATTACAGAGTGACTAAACTTTGTGATTACAGAGTGACTAAACTTTGTGATTACAGAGTGACTAAACTTTGTGACTACAGTGTGACTAAACTTTGTGATTACAGAGTGACTAAACGTTGTGATTACAGAGTGACTAAACTTTGTGATTACAGAGTGACAAAACTTTGTGATTACAGAGTGACAAAACTTTGTGATTACAGAGTGACAAAACTATGTGATTACATGATGAGAAAACTCTGTGATTACAGAATGACATAACTATGTGATTACAGAATGACAAAACATTCTGATTACAGAATGACATAACTATGTGATTACAGAATGACAAAACATTGTGATTACAGAATGACAAAACATTCTGATTACAGAATGACTAAACTATGTAATCAGTGACAAAACTATTTGACTGAACTATTTGAAGAAGATTGACAAGTTTGTTCTATCTTGATTTTAGCTGATTGTAAAAATAATGTTCACAACATAAAAAAACAGTTCTTATTAAAATGAAAGCAGAACTTATTGTGTTTTCTACAGTCTCTTTGCAAAATCCTGGCACTTAAACTAAACTTAATCCCAACCTTAACCATAAACCTAATCCCGACCCTTATTGTAAGTTTAACCTCGCCACGAACTGTAAATCTAATACCGGCCCTATCTTTGGGGTTAATCCCGACCCTAACCTTAAGCTTAATACAAGTAATACCGACCCTATTGAGTCTAAAGAGACTATACCAACACCATGCTTGTATTTTAAAACAACTCACAAAACAACGCATTTGGACAACAAGGGGAAATAATCAGATAAACATAGGTGTATAGGTTCAAATATTTATTTCCTCCCCTTGTATGACCAACCACAACAATGTAGAACACGCCCCCACCATTGGTGGACTTAGCAATGTGTACAGCACACGTCAGACGCTCACAATTGGAAATTCCGCCATCTTGATTCACCTTTGACCCCTGTGGGTGCCTAGGAAGACCAACCCCCTATGTCCCAAAGATATTTATAGGACTAATCCTTACTAGTACAAATCAAATACAGTATAGCAATCATTACAATTGATTCAAAAAAGTGTGTATTAAATATAATATATAAAATACAATGTTTACCTAAAGCATAAATTATAAAAATCGTTTATCAAAATTTTTTGTATATAAAAGTATGATGAGACCGCTTTGTGAAGAAATATGATTTACAAGCCGCTGTCTTTAAAAATTTGGTTTCGATACTTTCTGCCTGTTTATTTTTTTAACCTGTCTGTTTAATCAAGACAACGATCCTCATTGGCCTACACCTCTAGCGACACGCCCCCATTTTACTTCCTGGCCAATCAAAACATCGTATACACAATCAACCGTATACATTTTTTCCCCGCAAGTTCTAAATCAGTCAACGAACAATTTTCGCTGGCACTAGAACATCAAAATTCGCTTCATTGTTCGGTTCTCTGTTCGCTTGTTCCCTTCCTCATCTCATTCAGATGTGTGTATCTACTCACACAGATAAAACTCATTCCCTTGAACCAGATCACAATATCTACACATCACGTGACTATCAACCACGTTAATCAATTCGTCCAGATTATTATCAATCTCGTGTTTGTAGCTCTTCAACTAACTAAACAAACAAACGACCTTGTCCTTCGGATACAAAAAACAGTTACTTCTCGTAATTCACTATGCCCTTTTTTTATATCGGTTACAAAATAGAAAGTCCAACTTGAACGTCATAGCCACAGCTACGGATGAAAAAAGAAAATGATGAAACAGCTCCAGGGATATACGTCCACGTATTTTCATGTCGACATCAGGTAGTAGATGGTACCACTTAACTTCGATCTGGCTTTAATAAATCTTGTACATTTGTTCTTATGAGATTTTCTACTCAGTTTTAAAAAAATAATACATTCATATTTTAGCAATAAAGATGGACATTGATATATCGAATTTAAAGTAAAAATGTAATCTCAAATGAAGACACGGTTTAGTGACGTCAGAAGGTGCAATCAAAGTCCATATCGATGTCGTCATCCTGCTTGTTCCGGTCAGTGCTCTCAGAACCGGAAGTTGCCCCCTTGACATTTTTGATGTCCTTGACCGCAAACTCCTTCCTCTTGTGGAGCTGGACTTGTCGGTTGATGTTGGCAAGTATCAGACGTTCTTCATAATTCAGGCCGCACCTGCAAGACGGCACGGGTTCAAAACCAACGGGGACCACGTGGAGACATTTGCAACTGGGGTAGGGACAGATTACCACAAACATGTCATGAGTCTTATTAGAGTTAAACTGCGTAAACCATCGCTAGACTCGGATTTTGATACAAGTAGTGGCGTGACGAGGTCGGGTGTCACCCTGTCCGCCCCCCCCTCTCCTCGCTACGCCTCTGGATACAAACCCTGAACGACTTTGATCATTACACAGTGTATAGTTTCAATTACAAAGGACCTAACGATTACAACAGGGATGGTGTGGTGAGATGGTAGAGTTCACGACTGCTAATCTGGACGTCGCGAGTTCGGATCCCGTGCTTGAGCCTGTAGGACCAGCTCTGATGAGTACCTGACCCAAGTTATGGAAACAAATGGTGTGTAGGCATGGTGCTGACCATACTATCACGTTGTATGCCGTGGTCGTTGAAACAGATGAACTCTACTACATCTTCACATTGTGTCTTGGGCACGAACAGGGGAAAATGTAGATGAATATTTATAACTGCACAGAGCATATGTAGATATCACTACACTAGGTGTTCACTTTAATGACGATGTGTCCGCGCGGTAGAGCGCACGATTACAAAATCCATTTTTTTCGTGTTCGATTAGATCAGAAGCCCTTATGATTTTCCTAACTTACTAAGTTTTGATAGTTACCTGAAATGGGCTAAAGAGAGTAAATAAGTTTAGGAAGAGAACTAGCCCCAATTGATGTAAAAATGAACGAGTGAACTCTACTTCAACTAGACCGTCAGCTACTAGTGAGTAACTATACTTTTTCAGTACAATTAGCTTACCACTAAACCAGCACTATACTATTATCGATATACTGGGAGTATACTTTAATTGAAAATGCTTAGATCATACTATTATCGCTCATTGGAACTATACTTTTCTAAATATAATAAAGAGATACTATTATCAATACACCAGGACTATTATTATCGCTATACTGATAGTATACTTTTCTTATAAATGCTAAAAAGATAGTATTATTGCTACATTGTAACTATATATTCTAAATATACTGAAAAGATACTGTTATAACTACACTAGGACTAAATTATTACCGATATACTGGGAGTATACTTTTATTACAAATGCTAAAATCATAGTATTATCGCTACATTGGAACTATACTATTCTAAATATACCGAAAAGATACTATTATAACATACTTGTATTACAAGTGCTAAAATAATAGTATTATTATGGAACTATACTGCTATAAGTATACCGAAACTATACTATACTGCTATAAGTATACCGAAACTATACTATACTGCTATAAGTATACCGAAACTATACTATACTGCTATAAGTATACCGAAACTATACTATGTGTCATTGCTCCAGGACTAGATTGTTAAAACTTTTCAGGTCACTGGGATAAAACCATACTGTATACTTTCATCACCACATTGAAACAAGATCTCTACTATTATCACTATACTAACTCTATAATATTATCACTACACTCAAACTATACATTTATCACAATACCGCAGTAGCGTAGCGAGGGGGGGGGGGGGCGGGGGGACATATGTCCCCGGGCGCCGACCTTAGGGGGCGCCAAAATGGGTTGGAAAAATAAATTGAAAGGTTGAAGGGGTGCAAATCGAAATCTTGAGGGGGGGGGTGCAAATCGAAAGTTTGAGGGGGAGTGCAAATCGAAATCTTGAGGGGGGGGGGTGCAAAAAGGGTCGCTACGCCTCTGCAATACCGTATTACCAAACTGAGACTTTAAGGCTATATTATAATTTCTGTACCAAAACTATATTATTATCTCGACAAGAGAAAATATCTCACACAAAATATAGCTATTTTGAAATACAGACAAATAGCATTGATATTACTATTTTAACTGTTATTGTCAGACAGTGTAATAGAGCTTTCTACCCTACATTTCATCTAAATGTTAGACTTTTTAATGAAAGAATTAAACGTCGACCTACAATGTAAACATACATTTGGGATAATCCCACTATAATCTAGTGGACCGGGTTAAGCAAGATCAGCTGACAGCACGTACAAAGGACAATGAAGTCAGTTTTAAACCAATGGTAAGTGTATGCCACGGTACAAGAGCAGGTTTAGCCCATACAATGTAAGAATTGGGTTGCTGTTGTCAGTGGCGTAGCCAGGAATTGGTCATAGGAGGGGTTCAAATATTTTTCCAAATGTATAAAATCATATATATATATATATATATATATATATATATATATATATATATATATATATATATATATATATATATATATATATATATATATATATATGTATATGTATATATATATATATATGTATGTATATATATATATATATATATATATATATATATATATATATATATATATATATATATATATATATATATATATATATATATATATATATATATTATATATATATATATATATATTATATGGGTGTGAGTCCATGGGAGGGGTTATAACCCCCCTAAACCCCCTTGCCTGCACCACTGGCTGTTGTGGGTTATAGTTTGATTGATGGTAGCAGGTGACTGTACAAGCGCCCACCTGCCTGTATTTCATGCATCTCTTTGCTATATCTAAACAAATGTTATTTTTTTCTAAAGATAATTTGTCACGCAACATTATTATCACTACACCTAGACTATATTATTGTTTTACCGTACCATATTCATATCACTACACTGGGACTATTGTTATTTCAACTGTACCTTATTAATATCACTACACTAGGACTATATTATTATCATTTCACCTAGGTAGGCCTATATGGAAATATTTTAATCGGACCATGTGAAATATGTGACCTACAAGCCTAACTGAGTGATTTCAAACAAACAAAAAACATGCATAGAATAATTAATTAGACCAACTGTTGCTATGACAACGTATCAAGCTAGTCAGTACTCACTTTCTAGATCTGGTCAGATTTTTAATCGGACCATGTGAAATATGTGACCTACAAGCCTGACTGAGTGATCTCAAAAAAAAAACATGCATACAATAATTAATTAGAACAAATGTTGCTATGGCAACGTATCAAGCTAGTCAGTACTCACTTTCTAGATCTGGTCAGACGTTCGGATATTGTGGCACCATTGGCCTGTGGGAGCAGCCCCTCCCCCGTCATGGGGATGAAGAAGGCCACGCCCCCGTCCCGCTCGGCCGGCTTCAGACCCTCCTCGTACAGCTGTTGCCGGATGCTGCCGATCTGGTCCATGCTCAGGCCCTGGACCTGCTGACACTCGGCCAGCCGGTCCCGGCTTTTCTCGGCCGGCTCCGGGCTGCTTTGTCCGTCCAAGGGCGAGCGCGGGGTCATACACTGAGGGGTGTCACCGGGGGCACACGAGCCCGACCTGGGCCGCATGGCGTCCGTACTCACCCCCGGGGATAAGAAGGTCCGGCTCCGGCAAGGGCTGATGACGTCATGGACGGACCCTCGCTCCGTGGGGTGCAGATAGTGCCCGTCGCCTGCCTCGCAGAATATTTCCGACGGCATGGGTAATCTCTGGTGTGAGGGTGATGTGACTCCCTTGGGTGGGGGACCCTCCCCCGGGGTGGGCAGGCAGGTGTTGAATGGACAGGAGGCCTCATAGGGAACATCGAAGCTCTCGATCTCTGTAATGCCTGGACATGGAGATTGGCAGCAATGTTAGACAGGCAGTACAGTCTAATATACAAGCTAGACGGTGGTTGGGTGGTAAAAGCACACGGCTAACACAACAGACTCGAGTTCGGAGACCGTAGCCTATGTTATAAGGTTCCCCACAGTACGCCCTACTCTGATGGGTACCTGACTCACGTTAATATCAGTAAAACCGGCTAGAAATAGAACTGACCATACAGTCACTTTATACACTCAGGTCACAGGTGAACTCTACTTGATCTACCCCATTACCTGATGGGTAAATTTATTTGAGACACATAATATTAATTTTAACATTCTAGATTGTTTTTTTTACATGTATCTACACGTCGATGTACATAAATCTTGCACTGAGTGAACCCATGTAGAATCCAGGCTATAGTAGAATGGCCAACTGTGAGATTTAAACATAAGGTGACAGATGCACAAGGACCTGATATCAGATGGGGAGGGGGTTGGGGGGTTGTAAATGAGGGTTGGGTCAAATCCTGGCAAACACAGCTCAGCTACGTGCAGTGGCCAGACGAACATGTGAACTCTGCTTCACCTACCCTAAAAACACACGTAACTTATGCTACCGTTTGTAAACAAACTACACAAATGCTGGAGGTTGAACCGTCAAGCGCCCATTTTAAACTCATGAGGACAACCTTGTATAGAACGGCATCATACCATACATCCACACAAATTACAAAACACTTATATCGTGGGTAATAATGAAGGTGTGCTTGTGTGTTTTTATATACCATAAATATAGAAATATAGCCTCGAAGCGATTATTTAAAACCACTTCTGTTGCTGTTAGGGCTAGTGTTAGTAATATGGTCAAGTGAAGGTTAGAGTCAGACTTGGGTTATGTTAGGGTAATGTGTCTTGGTGAAAATAACATCAATAAGATCTAGAGGTGTGTGTCTTGGTGAAAATAACATCAATAAGATCTAGAGGTGTGTATTGGCGAAAATAACATCAATAAGAACTAGAGGTGTGTCTTGGGAAAATAACATCAATAAGAACTAGAGGTGTGTGTCTTAGTGAAAATAACGTCAATAAGAACTAGAGGTGTTTGTCTTGGTGAAAATAACATCAATAAGAACTAGAGGTGTGTGTCTTAGTGAAAATAACATCAATAAGAACTAGAGGTGTGTGTCTTGGTGAAAATAACATCAATAAGAACTAGGGGTGTGTGTCTTGGTGAAAATAACATCAATAAGATCTAGAGGTGTGTTTACATGTGCCAGGCTAGGAGTTGAGAAATGGCTAGCTGTAAATCTGAGACCAGCATTTCGGTAGGATGAAGCTAAAGATTGTCTTAGGTTTCTAATTAGCTAATATAGAGACTGAGTAGCACTCTTGGCTGTGCTAGCTACATAAACAGCCCTGTACTAGCTACATAAACAGCCCTGTACTAGTTACATAAACAGCCCTGTACTAGCTACATAAACAGCCCTGTACTAGCTACACATACAGCCATACTTTGGGTTATATGGAGAGGAGGTAGCACTCTTGGCTGTGCTAGCTACATAAACAGCCCTGTACTAGCTACACATACAGCCATACTTTGGGTTATATGGAGAGGAGGTAGCACTCTTGGCTGTGCTAGCTACATAAACAGCCCTGTACTAGCTACACATACAGCCATACTTTGGGTTATATGGAGAGGAGGTAGCACTCTTGGCTGTACTAGCTACATAAACAGCCCTGTACTAGCTACATAAACAGCCCTGTACTAGCTACACATACAGCCATACTTTGGGTTATATGAAGACGAGGTAGCACTCTTGGCTGTACTAGCTACATAAACAGCCCTGTACTAGCTACATAAACAGCCCTGTACTAGCTACACATACAGCCATACTTTGGGTTATATGGGGACGAGGTAGCACTTTTGGCTGCGCTAGCTACATAAACAGCCCTGTACTAGCTACATAAACAGCTCTGTACTAGCTACATAAACAGCCCTGTACTAGCTACATAAACAGCCCTGTACTAACTACATAAACAGCCCTGTACTAGCTACATAAACAGCCCTGTACTAGCTACATAAACAGCCCTGTACTAACTACATAAACAGCCCTGTACTAACTACATAAACAGCCCTGTACTAGCTACATAAACAGCCCTGTACTAGCTACATAAACAGCTCTGTACTAGCTACATAAACAGCCCTGTACTAGCTACATAAACAGCCCTGTACTAACTACATAAACAGCCCTGTACTAGCTACATAAACAGCCCTGTACTAGCTACATAAACAGCCCTGTACTAACTACATAAACAGCCCTGTACTAACTACATAAACAGCCCTGTACTAGCTACATAAACAGCCCTGTACTAGCTACATAAACAGCCCTGTACTAGCTACATAAACAGCCCTGTACTAGCTACATAAACAGCCCTGTACTAGTTACATAAACAGCCCTGTACTAGCTACATAAACAGCCCTGTACTAGTTACACATACAGCCATACTTTGGGTTATATGGAGACGTGGTAGCACTCTCAGCTGTACTAGCCACATAAACAGCCCTGTACTAGCTACATAAACAGCCCTGTACTAGCTACATAAACAGCCCTGTACTAGTTACACATACAGCCATACTTTGGGTTATATGGAGACGTGGTAGCACTCTCAGCTGTACTAGCCACATAAACAGCCCTGTACTAGCTACATAAACAGCCCTGTACTAGCTACACATACAGCCATACTTTGGGTTATATGGAGACGTGGTAGCACTCTCAGCTGTACTAGCCACATAAACAGCCCTGTACTAGCTACAAAACAGCCATACTTTGGGTTATATGGAGACGTGGTAGCACTCTCAGCTGTACTAGCTACATAAACAGCCATATTTAGATCTAGTATGGAGACGAGGTAGCAACAGCTAGCTTTAGAATGGAGTTGAGTTTGCCGGCTTGACTAGCTGAAACATATTGAGGTACGACATAAAAAACAAATACCCCCCCCCCCCCCCTCCTCCCAGGTAAGACAAAGTACTCACCAGCATCCCTGTCCTGGTTGTCTGTTTGATGCTCACCTTCACCTTGGTGACGTAGTTCGGCCTTCAGGCTCACCTCACTCAACTTTGACACGACGCTGTTCAGATCCAGCTCCTGGTTAGAACCTTCCGGAAACTGTTCCGGCCGTGACCACGTTTTCCCGTCATGACAAGACTTGGGCCGGATATTTCCGGGCGTACATCGGGAGAGACCGGCAAATTGTGTGCAGCTGAGTTGACCAGAGCTGGGCCGGGCATTGGGCAGCAGAACTTCCGACTTGGAGAGCGTCTGTTTGCCGGAAGTTGGCCGGGATGTTTTCTTACCCGGCAGGTTCAAAGGTGGGAGCCGGGTGCCGGCTATCTGAGGCACCGGGATGACCGGCGGGGTCGTGTGAGACGCGGAGACCGGACGAGATCTTATTCCGGTTGGTTTCTGCTCTTGTGACGTGTACGACTTAGCGGATATCGGCCTGGGGCTGCGAGGCGATTGTCTGGCACTGTGAGAGAGTTCCATCCTGCAGGAGCTCGACTTGAGGGGGATTATTGTTTCCTCTACGACACACGGGGACCTCCTGACCAGACTGGCGCTGGAATGCGAGGAGAGAGAATTCTGAGTTTCTGACCGGCACAGCAAAACATTGTCCATTAATGGGGTTTTGGACCTCGCTGATACAGGCCGTGACCTTTGACCTTCACGTGCTGTGACCTCTACAGCGGTAATCACGTGTTCAGATCCTTTAACCGACGGGGGTAAATCCGAGGTGCTTTTGATGAGGGAACTTTTCGATGAGCTGCTGAGGTCGCGGGTCAGCTGTAGGTTGTCGACCAGTCCCGTCTCGCTACACGTGCTACACTTGCTGGACCTGCTGGACCTGGCCGAGCTAGAGCGGGAGTTGGAGTCGCTGCATCTCCTGGAGTAGCGGAACATCTCATCGGCTTCACCGGGACCTAGCCTATGGGACTGATGAGGTGTGTTGTTGTCGCCCGCGTGGTTGTGTGAGGAGGAGAGACGTGGGGCTGCCCCACCCTCCTTTGTATCGACACGTTTATCTTCGTCGGCGCCCGAATCGCAGAGGTCGTCGTTGTTATCGGCCGACACACACCCACTGCTTGAGTCGTCTGGATGAAGACGTTTTTCATCTACTTCATCGATGGAAAGACGTTTTTCGTCTATTTCTTCTGTAGTAAGACGTTTCTCGTCTATTTCTTCAAACGACGGACAAGTTTCTTCCTGTGTAGTGTGTTGATTTTCTTCATGGTCGCAGACATCCTTCACGGTGTGGACATTAACTGCAAAATCTCCTGCCCCATTGGTCGCTTCATAAACTGCTTGACTCTGGTCCAAAGTACAAATCTCCCCTTGATCAGAGGGCAAACAACTTTCCCCAATGTCACAACTGTTTAGAGCCTGCATCGTGTCTTCCTCTGACTGACCACCATACTGACCATTCGTTTCTTGATCTTCCTCGTTACCGTATTTTACTGCTTTCATTTCCATAATATCCAACTGATCCAGTTTTTCTTGTGAATCACTAATGCTTGGAGCATGATAGTCTTGTGTATCACCGATGTTTGAAAGATTGAGTTCTTGTGTATCAGCGATGTTTGAAAGATTAAGTTCTTGTGTATCAGCGATGTTTGAAAGATTGAGTTCTTGTGTATCAGCGATGTTTGAAAGATTGAGTTCTTGTGTATCACCGATGTTTGGTAGATTACAATCCCCGATAGGCTGAGCTGAGTTTATAGAACAAACCACAGTGGCCGTGTAAGGGTTGGGTGGGTTCAGCTCACACCTGCCCTGTAGAACATACACGGAGTTGCTCAGTGTCTCGCCACGATCTAGCTGCAGCTCTCCTTTGCTTTCACTCAGTGAGTCTCGCTCGTCTGGCTTGATAAGCTGAAACCCGTACTCGGCCCGAGGTGGTGGGCTTGGGTCTGGCATCTGATTGTCTCCGTGCTGGGAGAGGACTGAGTCACGGTCCGGCAATTGAGGACCACCCAGATGACGAGAGTTAGAGAGGAAGTCCTCCACCTCCTGGTCGTTGCAACTCACCTCAGACACGACCGGCTGGACAAACGTCTGCACCGTGTCTGGGATTAGCTCAGACTGGTCAGGTGTGGCATCGGGAATGAATGAATCTACCTGGTCAGTTGGGGCATCGGGAATGAATGAATCTACCTGGTCAGTTATCACATGGGGGACAGATGAATATTTGTGGTCAGATTTTTCAGTTATGACATCGGGGAAAAATGAACCTATCTGTTCAACTTTGACATTGGGGACGAAAGAATCTATCTGGTCAGGTTGGTCAGTTATAACATCGGGAACGAATGAATCTATCTGGTCAGTTGTGACATTGGGGACGAATGAATATATTTCACAATGAGGGTTTGAAGGTTGAAACGAAGTCAGCTCTTCGTTTGTGTGGGGTGATTTACACATACCGTTGTGGTTTTCAGCTGAGGAGTGTGTGGGTGACGGTACCGATTTTTCTAGCATGCGAGGATTCGTTTCGACAACCTCAAGCACGTCATACTCGGGAGAGGGGGTACGGGCATCACAACACACATCTTTCTCTTCTAAATTTACCTCAGGTTTCGTCGCTTCATCTTCTCCCACGGCAGTCGCTGGTGTGGTCTCGACGTTCTCGTTGGCTTTGTTCTCGGCATTTTTACGAAACGTCCGAAAAGACGGACAGGTTACAGTGTTGGAGCTTTTAAACAGACATGAAATTCCTTTAAATCTCCGAGAATCGATTGATACCGGAGGATGTTTTCTTGGTTCTAGAGGCAGATGTGGCACATATCTTATACTTTCCTTCGAACTGATGTCACTGTTCCGTGAAACTGCGTCGACTCGGGAGTTCTCTCTAACATCAACAGCTACATTTGTGTTCGTGTTTTCTGCTTTGGCTAACAAGATCGGATAGGGTTCCTCGTCGCTATCGTACTGGGTTGGTCCTTCTGTACGGTACACCACAGGGCTAGGCTGAGTGTCTCCTGCATCTACATGACTTGATTTTACACTGACAGGCTTGCAAAGGTTTGAAACAGGGTCGGCCAAAGTATCCACCTTGAAGTTAACATGGGGTTCGCAGTTACCAACATTCTCCACCTGGTTAACGTTTGCGTTCTTGGCGACTGGGTCGTCTGATTTGATCTTGCCGCGTCTTCGTGTCAACGGTTTAACAACCGCAGACCCCATATCAAAATATTGCTAAGACCACCAGAGACGCAGAGGCCTTTTGCAACCATAAGAACGCGTTCAACTAAACATCCATAATTTGGGGTGGTCTATTTTGATGAATTTCAAACTAATATAAGAAATTTCAAAATATAACTAAAGTACTGAGCGGATTGAAAATAGTATTTCTAGGCTTGAAATTTAAGTTTAAATCCATTTTAATACGAAAAAAAAAATACAAACCACCTTTAAAAAATTGAATAAACTTTAAGTCTTACCGTAATAAGACGGAAGGAAGGTGACGTCATGCAAATTATTTATTTGCAGTAGTTTGTTTTTAAGAAGCATTCGGTTAGAGAGTTTCAAGTCTACCCAAGTTCATTCTGCGCCTGCTATGTTGAGTGCGCACCAGTCTTGCTTGCGCACTAACATTTCAGTTCTGCGCATCTTTTAGACGTGTGCATCAGAGTGATGTTTTTATTTTACTCTTATTGATTGCCGCGGTTTGATTTTAGTATGACCTGCCATGTACAATAGTATATATTGACACTTCATTTATAACAGAAAGTAATTGAAAAAAAACCCATAGATTAATAGAAGTTTATTATAAAACAATGTTGTCAATAAAAACTTTTAAAACAAATCTACCCGAAGCCTAATACCCAAGGCTCCTTACTATTCCCGTAGAGGACTTATATAACACCTCATCAAATCAACAATTAAATTCTGTATTCATAAAAAGTGACTCTGAATTCTTCTAACAAGGTAAAAGTTAAATAATAAATTATGCGTTTTGTTATTGTAATCCAGGGGTTCCCAATCTTTTTTTTTACTCTAGAGCACATTCTAAAAAATCGGTAGGGTGGCGGGCACCACCTATTTTAAATCTACAAACTCCTTCCAGAGGCGTAGCGACCCTTCCCGTCACCCGGGGACAAAACTTTCGATTTGCACCCTCCCCCCCCCTCAAATTTTCGATTTGCACCCCTCCCCCTCTCAAACTTTCGATTTCCATCCCTTTCAACCTTTCAATAATGTTTATGATAAAAATTCTGTCTGTCGAATAATGAGAGGCGGGCACATACGAATCGTTCGACGGGCGCCATGGCGCCCTCGGGCACGGGGTTGAGAACCCCTGTTGTAATCCATATGACAAGTACTCTCAAACATAGAGAACTGTATCCCCACTCTGTCCGACTTCCCCACTCTGTCCCCACTCTGTCCCCACTCTGTCCCCACTGTCCCCACTCTGTCCCCACTCTGTCCCCACTCTGCCCGACTTCCCCACTGTCCCCACTCTGTCCCCACTGTCCCCACTCTGTCCCCACTCTGTCCCCACTGTCCCCACTCTGTCCCCACTGTCCCCACTCTGTCCCCACTGTCCCCACTCTGTCCCCACTGTCCCCACTCTGTCCCCACTGTCCCCACTCTGTCCCCACTCTGTCCGACATCCCCACTGTCCCCACTCTGTCCCCACTGTCCCCACTCTGTCCCCACTGTCCCCACTCTGTCCCCACTCTGTCCCCACTCTGTCCCCACTGTCCCCACTCTGTCCCCACTGTCCCCACTCTGTCCGACTTCCCCACTGTCCCCACTCTGTCCTCACTCTGTCCCCACTCTGTCCCCACTCTGTCCGACTTCCCCACTGTCCCCACTCTGTCCCCACTGTCCCCACTCTGTCCCCACTGTCCCCACTCTGTCCGACTTCCCCACTGTCCCCACTCTGTCCCCACTCTGTCCCCACTCTGTCCCCACTCTGTCCCCACTGTCCCCACTCTGTCCCCACTGTCCCCACTCTGTCCGACTTCCCCACTGTCCCCACTCTGTCCTCACTCTGTCCCCACTCTGTCCCCACTCTGTCCGACTTCCCCACTGTCCCCACTCTGTCCCCACTCTGTCCCCACTCTGTCCCCACTGTCCCCACTCTGTCCCCACTGTCCCCACTCTGTCTGACTTCCCCACTGTCCCCACTCTGTCCTCACTCTGTCCCCACTCTGTCCCCACTCTGTCCGACTTCCCCACTGTCCCCACTCTGTCCGACATCCCCACTGTCCCCACTCTGTCCCCACTCTGTCCCCACTCTGTCCCCACTGTCCCCACTCTGTCCCCACTCTGTCCGACTTCCCCACTGTCCCCACTCTGTCTCCACTCTGTCCCCACTGTCCCCACTCTGTCCCCACTCTGTCCGACTTCCCCACTGTCCCCACTCTGTCCCCACTCTGTCCCCACTCTGTCCCCACTGTCCCCACACTGTCCCCACTGTCCCCACTCTGTCCGACTTCCCCACTGTCCCCACTCTGTCCTCACTCTGTCCCCACTCTGTCCCCACTCTGTCCGACTTCCCCACTGTCCCCACTCTGTCCGACATCCCCACTGTCCCCACTCTGTCCCCACTCTGTCCCCACTCTGTCCCCACTCTGTCCGACTTCCCCACTGTCCCCACTCTGTCCCCACTGTCCCCACTCTTTCTGGTATCCCCACTCTGTCCCCACTGTTCCCACTCTGTCCCCACTCTGTCCCCACTGTCCCCACTCTGTCCCCACTCTGTCCCCACTCTGTCCGACATCCCCACTGTCCCCACTCTGTCTCCACTCTGTCCCTACTGTCCCCACTCTGTCCCCACTGTCCCCACTCTGTCCCCACTCTGTCCCCAATCTGTCCGACATCCCCACTGTCCCCACTCTGTCCCCGCTGTCCCGAATCTGTCCCCACTATGTCCCCACTCTGTCCCCACTGTCCCCACTCTGTCCGACATCCCCACTGTCCCCACTCTGTCCTCACTCTGTCCCCACTCTGTCCCCACTCTGTCCGACTTCCCCACTGTCCCCACTCTGTCCCCACTGTCCCCACTCTTTCTGGTATCCCCACTCTTCCCCACTGTTCCCACTCTGTCCCCACTCTGTCCCCACTGTCCCCACTCTGTCCCCACTCTGTCCCCACTCTGTCCCCACTCTGTCCGACATCCCCACTGTCCCCACTCTGTCTCCACTCTGACCCTACTGTCCCCACTCTGTCCCCACTCTGTCCCCACTCTGTCCCCACTCTGTCCCCACTCTGTCCCCACTCTGTCCGACATCCCCACTGTCCCCACTCTGTCTCCACTCTGTCCCTACTGTCCCCACTCTGTCCCCACTGTCCCCACTCTGTCCCCACTCTGTCCCCACTCTGTCCCCACTCTGTCCCCACTCTGTCCGACATCCCCACTGTCCCCACTCTGTCCCCGCTGTCCCTACTGTCCCCACTCTGTCCCCACTCTGTCCCCACTGTCCCCACTGTCCCCACTATGTCCCCACTGTCCCCACTGTCCCCACTCTGTCCCCACTGTCCCCACTCTGTCCCCACTGTCCCCACTGTCCCCACTCTGTCCCCACTCTGTCCCCACTCTATCCCCACTCTGTCCCCACTCTGCACTTAATACCAATATTGCTAAACTACAGATTCTAGATCTATTCATAATGGTAAATGAAACCAGAATCAAAAGTAAAAAACTTTATAATCATCAACACTTTGGGTTGCTTTTTTTTTAAGCAAAGGAGAGTAACCAAAAATTATGTAAGTTTATTGTTCATCAATGTCATTTAAGCGTCAATCCTTCCATGAATTCCATTCGGGCAGTAAACACCAACTCGTACAGTAGCAATGTGCTTAAAACCTGACCTTTGACATAACCGAACTGACGTGTCGTTGTCTGGCCGGCAATAGACAGCACACGGGAGGTCAAGGTTCAAGTAAGATGTCGTCACACCTCTGATCAGCGCCTCCCCCAGACCCCGGTGTCTGACTTCAGGAGCCACGTATAGGATACCAACGGTGCCATTCTCTGTCCCTACCACGTGACCAAGACATTTACCTGACCTGGTGTTTTAATCATACCTTTGTAGATTTACTCCACATCTTATATATATATATATATATATATATATATATATATATATATATATATATATATATATATATATATATATATATATATATATATATATATATATATATATATATATATATATATATATGGGGGGGTGTGTGTGTGTTTGTGTGTGTGTGTGTATACGATACATTGATCTGAAATTGTGTTTTAACGAATGTCTACTAAAATGGGAAATACATACAAAATACTTTAGCCTATCAACGGATAATATCCCAGAAGTCATCCATTAAAATTTTAATAGAGACTGCTAGTGCCCAGAATTCTTTAAGATCGTTCACATACAATGTCCCTGTAGTTTGTATATGTTGTTTACATCATATACACAGGGGCGTAGCGAGGGGGGGGGGGGGGGGCGGGGGGTGCGGACCGCACCGGGTGACACCATTTAGGGGGGTGACACCAAGGCAAAAAATAGCAAAATATATAGAGAAAAACTCGAGGGGGGGGGGTGCAAATCGAAAGTTTGAGGGGGGTGCAAATCGAAAGTTTGAGGGGGGGGGTGCAAATCGAAAATTTGAAAGTTTGTCCCTGGGAAGGGTCTCTATGCCTCTGGGGGGGTGACACCATTAAGTGCCGCACCGGGTGACACCCGACCTCGCTACGCCACTGCATATACATAACATACCACATAAACGACACGTAGCCTACTTATCAAAGACACCAAGAGAAGGGAAATGGATAATCAGCTGTTCTATGTATTCCTCAGAGTGGGCGTTTCTCAGGGTCCAGTTAGAGTTCATTATAGTTGCGTCCCTCTTTGGTTCCAGAGGGGAGATAATCAAATCTTCTGGCACCGGTCGTCTGTTACTGGCGTCATTGTTTCTAAAGTGGATTTTTTAAAAACAATGTTAAGACATTTAATTTGTGTTTCGGGTGTTGTACACTAGCAAAAACTCAAAAGAAATTTTTTTTTTCAATGGTAATGTGCACATTGATTCTACTCAATATAAATATTTTCGGACAGCCGTCCTATATGGACAAACGTCTATACGGTAAAACGGACTTTGGTCAAACGAAATGGGAGCACGTTTTTAACAGGTAAACATCCATCGCCCCGTTTGTCTGTATGTATCACACAGACCAGGTGAATACAAATCCACGTCACAACACCGGGCCATCTTACCTTTCACTGACGTCACAACTCTGGGCCATCTTACCTTTCACTGACGTCACAACTATGGGCCATCTTACCTTTCACTGACGTCACAACTCTGGGCCATCTTACCTTTCACTGACGTCACAACTCTGGGCCATCTTACCTTTCACTGACGTCACAACTCTGGGCCATCTTACCTTTCACTGACGTCACAACTCTGGGCCATCTTACCTTCTATTGACGTCACAACTCTGGGCCATCTTACCTTTCACTGACGTCACAACTATGGGCCATCTTACCTTCTATTGACGTCACAACTCTGGGCCATCTTACCTTTCACTGACGTCACAACTCTGGGCCATCTTACCTTTCACTGACGTCACAACTCTGGGCCATCTTACCTTTCACTGACGTCACAACTCTGGGCCATCTTACCTTTCACTGACGTCACAACTCTGGGCCATCTTACCTTCTATTGACGTCACAACTCTGGGCCATCTTACCTTTCACTGACGTCACAACTCTGGGCCATCATACCTTTCACTGACGTCACAATTCTGGGCCATCAAGGCATGTAAAGTTCTTTCACTCAGCAGACGACAAGCTCTGGTCTGGAAGATTTTGTCCACCCCGATAGCCAGGTAGTCAGGGCAGCCTGCCAGACGACCCACGGGATGTTTGTACAGGAATTAGATACTAACAAATCTATTTCGTTACATTTGATAATTTTCGTGTTATTGTTTCAATTTTGATACAGTTTTTTTTTTATATTTATGCAAAGAACACCATACACGGCATGCCTTTAGTGAAAAATTAACAAAGTTTTGCAGCTATGCACTAAACACTTACAAAACAGTCAACTTTCGTTTTAAAAAAACAGCAAAACTTTAACATTTACATAACAACTAATGTTATAATGCAATTATTACTCAGAGAACATTTTTGAAATTATATTTCTAATTATTTTTTTTAAATCACTCAACCAATCAAAGTTTTTAAATACATCACCACGTCGACCTGTTACTCACGAATTTCAACCAGCATGTTCCAGTCAACAAAACCTGGCCAGGTGAGCAGAGCTTGTAGCGAGCTGAGGTCACGAGAGTAAAGGATGTGTTTGGTGGAGGCCTGGAAGTACTCAACACACTGCCAGACATGCATGGTGCAGTGGTCAGGGTATGGGAAACACAAAGTTAACACTTTCTGCTAAACCGAATGCTTAATGTAGTAGCTGCCTAGGTCAAATTTTTATGTTTCTTAAATTGTCCACAACACACAGACACACAGATACATGCAACTACAGTATGAAAAATGGTGACTTACCCCACAGTTGACGTCAACATGGCCCGTGGCCGCTGCTTGTATGTTTGGCCACCCGATGGTGTAGAACTGAAAACCTGGCCATTTTGTTCTGATATGTTCCCTGACAACACCGTGCAGCTGGGGGTGGAGATAGGTAGGTCAATACAGGGGCGTCACTTGGTGGGGTGGTTATTGGGGCGTCACTTGGTGGGGTGGATAGAGGGGCGTCACTTGGTGGGGTGGATAGAGGGGCGTCACTTGGTGGGGTGGATAGAGGGGCGTCACTTGGTGGGGTGGATAGAGGGGCGTCACTTTATGGGGTGGATAGAGGGGCGTCACTTGGTGTGGCGGATACAAGGGCGTCATGGGGGTGGGATACAACAGTCATAATAGGGGAGTGGAGAGGGGTCATTTAATGTACGTTTCAATTACACAAAAGCGTGTTGAGATCTACTCACCAAGAAAGTAAAGTTCCTCTTTAGAACTAGCGATTTATTGGGCACATTAAGCAGGTTTCATATGTTTCTTGACCTCAGTAATTGAAGAGATGTCCAACCGCTTTTTTTTCCCCAACGTAAGTCAGGTACCCATCAGAGCTCGGGGAATTCAGGGACGTCCCACAGTCACAAGTCCTAACCGAGATCCGAACTAGAGACCTTCGAGCTGGTAGTCAAACGCTCTACCATTCGACCACTCACCGCGAAAGACCGAGGTAAATCTTGCTCAAGCCAGGCTAGCAGCTGTGGGATTTCCTGCTCTGTTACAAGATGGAGCTCGTCACACATTCTCCTGGTGGAAACTATTTTTGTTGACACAGTCCTATGGTGAAGTAGTAAGTTTTAATTTTACCAATTGTAGACAAAAGTTTCAAATGTTACAGCTCACGCAATCTTCCAGTCATTTGTACTGCAAAATATTTTTCACACGTCAAGTAATTGTAACATGCCCTGCTTAATTTTTCACTGTCAGAGGTGTAATCTTATACACATTAATTGGTGGGGTGTGGGGAGTTAAGCAACGAAGGAAAATATTCTGGAATTTTCCACTCGGGCAATGACCCGGTTAAGTATTACGACCAGCTATCCTAAACTATCAGTCTGGTACGATAGGTTAACCTAACCTAACCTAACCTAATCTAACCCAACCTAACCTAACCTAACCTAACCTATCCTAACGTAACCTAATTTAACCTAACCTAACTTAACCTAACCTAACTTAACCTAACCTAACTTAACCTAACCTAACCTAACCTAACCTAACCTAACCTAACCTAACCTAACCTAACCTAACCTAACCTAACCTAACCTAACCTAACCTAACCTAACCTAACCTAACCTATCCTAACGTAACCTAATTTAACCTAACCTAACTTAACCTAACCTAACTTAACCTAACCTAACTTAACCTAACCTAACCTAACCTAACCTAACCTAACCTATCCTAACGTAACCTAATTTAACCTAACCTAATTTAACCTAACCTAACTTAACCTAACCTAATTTAACCTAACCTAACTTAACCTAACCTAACCTAACCTAACCTAACCTAACCTAACCTAATCTAACCCAACCTAACCTAACCTAACCTAACCTAACCTAACCTAACCTAACCTAATCTAACCCAACCTAACCTAACTTAACCTAACCTAACTTAACCCAACCTAACCTAACCTAACCTAACCTAACTTAACCTAACCTAACCTAACCTATCCTAACGTAACCTAATTTAACCTAACCTAACTTAACCTAACCTAACCTAACCTAACCTAATCTAACCCAACCTAACCTAACCTAACCTAACTTAACCTAACCTAACCTAACCTAACCTAACCTAACCTAACCTAACCTAATCTAACCCAACCTAACCTAACCTAACTTAACCTAACCTAACCTAACCTAACCTAATCTAACCCAACCTAACCTAACCTAACCTAATCTAACCCAACCTAACCTAACCTAACTTAACCTAACCTAACCTAACCTAACCTAACCTAACCTAACCTATCCTAACGTAACCTAATTTAACCTAACCTAACTTAACCTAACCTAACTTAACCTAACCTAACCTAACCCATTAAAGTGGTTGGTGTCGTAAGGTCATGGTCGATAAACCAAAAAGTCGCGAGTTCGAACCCCCGCGCAGATTATACTCGATAGCTGGGGACAGCTATCTAGTCTAGGAGAGACAACTCCAAAATCAAACAACTACTGCCTTGTAGTTTGTTCTTGGCTCAACAAAGGCTGTAGAAGACAATCCAAACAGAAAAGCAGGCTGAAAATATCAACGGCTTAAATGGCGCTAAACATGTTGACACGTAATATTGAATTGTGTTAGAGGAAATTCAGTCTAACCATTAAAATTAAGAACGAAGGAAAAGAGTATAACGGCCGGCTAACTTAATCTATCAGAGTGGAACGACCGGCTAACCTAACTCATTAGAGTGGAACGACCGGCTAACCTAACTCATTAGAGTGGAACGACCGGCTAACCTAACTCATTAGAGTGGAACGACCGGCTAACCTAACTCATTAGAGTGGAATGACCGGCTAACCTAACTCATTAGAGTGGAACGACCGGCTAACCTAACTCATTAGAGTGGAACGACCGGCTAATCTAACTCATTAGAGTGGAACGACCGGCTAACCTAACACATTAGAGTGGAACGACCGGCTAACCTAACTCATTAGAGTGGAACGACCGGCTAACCTAACTCATTAGAGTGGAACGACCGGCTAACCTAAATCATTAGAGTGTAACGACCGGCTAACCTAACTCATTAGAGTGTAACGACCGGCTAACCTAACTCATTAGAAGGGAACGGCCGGCTAACCTAACTCATTAGAATGGAACGGCCGGCTAACCAAACCTAACCTAATCCATCAGAGTGTAACGACCGGCTAACCTAACCTATCAGAGTGGAACGACCGGCTAACCTAACCTATCAGAGTGGAACGACCGGCTAACCTAACCTATCAGAGTGGAACGGCCGGCTAACTTAACCTATCAGAGTGGAACCTAACCTAGCTACCTAACCTTTATTGAACACTTGAATGTTTGACAAGGCTGTCAATCTGCAATCAACTATTGACGTCCTTACCTTAAGAATGGCGTCAAAGTCATCTGTCTAACAGCGTCCACACACCTGGTAGACAGGTTGACCGTGTGTCTCAAGCAAGACCTAACATGTGTCTTAGTGTCTTGCTACTACAGGTTTACATTGGGACAGCCAGATGCGATCTTGTGATACATTAGTCATGTTGATTGATGCGACCTCTGACCTTCACTGAGATGAGTACCACGATGTCTGACCTTCACCTTGATGAGTACCACGACCTTGACCCTCAGTGTGAAGAAATCTACGACCTCTGACCCTCACCACGAGCCACTTTTTGGACCATAATTTCTGTGAATTATTTTTCACCATCTTTTCTGTAAATGGTTTTTTTTTTTACCACAATTTACGTAATGCCGTTTAGTTGGACCATTATTTCTGTAAATAATATTTTTGTTAAAACTATTTGTATGATTCATCTTTCACGTTAAAAAAAACCTATATACTATCACAAAATAATTAGAAAGTGTCACACAGGTAATCTTTATTCCAGTTGCCAGGTATTTCAAATCAACAGCTGTGGCCTAACTAAACTGATATGAGCCACTAGACTAATTGAGTTTTTACATTAAATACTGACAATATGTCATTACCTCAGATAATTAACTGACCATGTTATTCATGACTTAAGCAGTTGTCATGTATGAATCAGACGTTATGCAAAAAAAGTTTAATTTGAATTTTTTAATAATAAAGTTATGCAACAGACATGAAAAATTGTTGAAATAATGAACATACTAGGGCAGTCGATACAAGAAATCAAACGTTTTGAGTGGTAATTACATGAAAAATTATAAAATATTGACAAAGTGGATAAAAAAACAATTTGTTCAGACGTTTTTTTCCCAGGCGATTTTTAATTCTTTTGTACCATTACGACCCTCCCAGCGTCCGATAAAATTCTCTCTATTTAATTCGTTGTTTTTTCAAATTCAAGTTTTTAATTGTAAATCTGGGTCATGATAGCGCTAAAGCGGCCATTTTTCGTCGTATTTACCGCTTGTAGTTTCTCTTTAGGTTGATTTTGTATTTTATAGAATTTTTTTTTTATCTTATTTACGGCAATTATTCAACACTGCGGATATCATTCCATGTTCGTGTCTAAATATTGACGTCGCCCCGTTGTAAAATTAACCAAAATAAAAAAATATTAATGAGACACTAATCCTATCCATGATTTTTATTCTACTTTCGTTTTCTACGAATAAACATATTAAGAACTCGTAAAAAAAGTTCAGGGTATGGTGATGGCCTTCACCTTGCCGTTAAAACCAGCCAGTGTAGGTTAAATGTAAATAAGGTAGAAATAAGGCAATATATGGGATACAGACAGGGATAGTTCAGCTTTTTTATTAGCTCCCAAAATTTTAATTTGATGAAATGGATAAGAGTGTGTGGCTAGTTAAAACAGGATAAGTCTGTGTCAGTGTTTCTTCCAGACCTTTTTCTCCGTGGGGGGGGGGGGGCACTTGAAATTTTCGGGGGGGAGGGGGGGGGGGGCGGTAGACTTTCTTCCGGGGGGCGGAGACTGTTAAAAGTATATATTTTCTATATAAATTATATAAATTTCATTTCGTTTTGGGGGGGGGGGGGGGGGCTAGAAGAGATGCCTAGAAGAAACTCTGGTCTGTGTGTGGTCAGTACACATAGGATAAGTAGATCTATGTGAGGTTAGTAGACATAGATAAGTATGTGAGGTTAGTAGACATAGATAAGTATGTGAGGTTAGTACACACAGGGTAAGTGTGTGAGGTTAGTACACACAGGGTAAGTGTGTGAGGTTAGTACACATAGATAAGTATGTGAGGTTGGTACACATAGATAAGTATGTGAGGTTAGTAGACATAGATAAGTTTGTGTGGTTAGTACACATAGATAAGTATGTGAGGTTAGTACACATAGATAAGTATGTGAGGTTAGTAGACATAGATAAGTTTGTGTGGTTAGTACACATAGATAAGTATGTGAGGTTAGTACACACAGGGTAAGTGTGTGAGGTTAGTACACATAGATAAGTATGTGAGGTTAGCACACATAGATAAGTATGTGAGGTTGGTACACATAGATAAGTATGTGAGGTTAGCACACATAGATAAGTTTGTGTGGTTAGTACACATAGATAAGTATGTGAGGTTAGTACACACAGGGTAAGTGTGTGAGGTTAGTACACATAGAGTAAGTGTGTGAGGTTAGTACACATAGAGTAGGGCCTAAGTAAGTGTGGTTAGTACACATAGATAAGTGTGTGAGGTTAGCACACATAGATAAGTTTGTGTGGTTAGTACACATAGATAAGTATGTGAGGTTAGTACACATAGATAAGTGTGTGAGGTTAGTACACACAGGGTAAGTGTGTCAGGTTAGTACACATAGATAAGTATGTGAGGTTAGCACACATAGATAAGTATGTGAGGTTAGCACACATAGATAAGTATGTGAGGTTAGCACACATAGATAAGTTTGTGTGGTTAGCACACATAGATAAGTATGTGAGGTTAGCACACATAGATAAGTATGTGAGGTTAGCACACATAGATAAGTATGTGAGGTTAGCACACATAGATAAGTATGTGAGGTTAGCACACATAGATAAGTATGTGAGGTTAGTACACATAGATAAGTATGTGAGGTTAGCACACATAGATAAGTATGTGAGGTTAGCACACATAGATAAGTATGTGAGGTTAGCACACATAGATAAGTATGTGAGGTTAGCACACATAGATAAGTATGTGAGGTTAGTACACATAGATAAGTATGTGAGGTTAGTACACATAGATAAGTATGTGAGGTTAGCACACATAGATAAGTATGTGAGGTTAGTACACACAGGGTAAGTGTACCTTCGACATACAACAACACACAATACTGTAATTACCAACTATAATATTCTTTTCGTTATATATGAGAAAAGTATTTTATTCACTGTTACATTGTATCAAATGAAATTTGTAAACCTTTTTAACACCGAGTATAAAAATATATAATTTTAGTTATTTTCTTCACTTACAACACAACACATTAAGTAAGTCACGTAAAACATGACATTAATCGCGTTATATCAAACATAACACATTAATTAACTAACGTAAACATTGCATTAATCTAGTTATAGCAAACATAACACATTAACTAACTCACGTAAACATTGCATTAATCTAGTTATATTAAACAATACATTAATCTAGTTATATCAAACATAATACATTAATCTAGTTATATCAAACATAATACATTAATCTAGTTATATCAAACATAATACATTAATCTAGTTATATCAAACATAATACATTAATCTAGTTATATCAAACATAATACATTAATCTAGTTATATCAAACATAATACATTAATCTAGTTATATCAAACATAATACATTAATCTAGTTATATCAAACATAATACATTAATCTAGTTATATCAAACATAATACATTAATCTAGTTATATCAAACATAATACATTAATCTAGTTATATCAAACATAATACATTAATCTAGTTATATCAAACATAATACATTAATCTAGTTATATCAAACATAATACATTAATCTAGTTATATCAAACATAATACATTAATCTAGTTATATCAAACATAATACATTAATCTAGTTATATCAAACATAATACATTAATCTAGTTATATCAAACATAATACATTAATCTAGTTATATCAAACATAATACATTAATCTAGTTATATCAAACATAATACATTAATCTAGTTATATCAAACATAATACATTAATCTAGTTATATCAAACATAATACATTAATCTAGTTATATCAAACATAATACATTAATCTAGTTATATCAAACATAATACATTAATCTAGTTATATCAAACATAATACATTAATCTAGTTATATCAAACATAATACATTAATCTAGTTATATCAAACATAATACATTAATCTAGTTATATCAAACATAATACATTAATCTAGTTATATCAAACATAATACATTAATCTAGTTATATCAAACATAATACATTAATCTAGTATTAGATTAGGGGGGTCACTTGAACGTGGGGGGGTAGAGATGCCTGAAAGAAACTCTCTACTCAAGACGGACGGTAGTACATCATGTTGATGGCGGTGTGTAGTACATCATGTTGATGGCGGTCTGTAGAACATCATGTTAATGGCGGTGTCTAGTACATCATGTTGATGGCGGTGTGTAGTACATCATGTTGATGGTGGTGTGTAGTACATCATGTTGATGGCGGTGTGTAGTACATCATGTTGATGGCGGTCTGTAGAACATCATGTTAATGGCGGTGTGTAGTACATCATGTTGATGGCGGTGTGTAGTACATCATGTTGATGGTGGTGTGTAGTACATCATGTTGATGGCGGTGTGTAGTACATCATGTTGATGGTGTGTAGTACATCATGTTGATGGTGTGTAGTACATCATGTTGATGGCAGTGTGTAGTACATCATGTTGATGGTGGTGTGTAGTACATCATGTTGATGGCGGTGTGTAGTACATCATGTTGATGGTGGTGTGTAGTACATCATGTTGATGGTGTGTAGTACATCATGTTGATGGCGGTGTGTAGTACATCATGTTGATGGTGGTGTGTAGTACATCATGTTGATGGCGGTCTGTAGTATATCATGTTGATGGCGGTGTGTAGTACATCATGTTGATGGTGGTGTGTAGTACATCATGTTGATGGTGTGTAGTACATCATGTTGATGGCGGTGTGTAGTACATCATGTTGATGGCGGTGTGTAGTACATCATGTTGATGGTGGTGTGTAGTACATCATGTTGATGGTGTGTAGTACATCATGTTGATGGCGGTGTGTAGTACATCATGTTGATGACGGTGTGTAGTACATCATGTTGATGGCGGTGTGTAGTACATCATGTTGATGGCGGCGTGTAGTACATCATGTTGATGGCGGTGTGTAGTACATCATGTTGATGGCGGTGTGTAGTACATCATGTTGATGGCGGTGTGTAGTACATCATGTTGATGGCGGTGTGTAGTACATCATGTTGATGGCGGTGTGTAGTACATCATGTTGATGGCGGTGTGTAGTACATCATGTTGATGGCGGTGTGTAGTACATTATGTTGATGGCAGTGTGTAGTACATCATGTTGATGGCGGTGTGTAGTACATCATGTTGATGGCGGTGTGTAGTACATCATGTTGATGGTGTGTAGTACATCATGTTGATGGTGTGTAGTACATCATGTTGATGGTGTGTAGTACATCATGTTGATGGCGGTGTGTAGTACATCATGTTGATGGCGGTGTGTAGTACATCATGTTAATGGCGGTGTGTAGTACATCATGTTGATGGCGGTGTGTAGTACATCATGTTGATGGCCGTGTGTGGTGTACATCATGTTGATGGCGGTGTGTAGTACATCATGTTGATGGCGGTGTGTAGTACATCATGTTGATGGCGGTGTGTAGTACATCATGTTGATGGCGGTGTGTAGTACATCATGTTGATGGCGGTGTGTAGTACATCATGTTGATGGCGGTGTGTAGTACATCATGTTGATGGTGGTGTGTAGTACATCATGTTGATGGCGGTGTGTAGTACATCATGTTGATGGCGGTGTGTAGTACATCATGTTGATGGCGGTGTGTAGTACATCATGTTGATGGCGGTGTGTAGTACATCATGTTGATGGCGGTGTGTAGTACATCATGTTGACGTCATGGTGTAAAACGTCTGCTCCATAGGCAGACGTGAAATTTTGTTTTGAAACAGCTGGTGGATTCCTGGGGCCAGGACCGTCGGGTACCCTGCCAGAGGAGTCAGTCAGTCATGAGTCAGGTTTTAAGTCAGTCATGAGTCAGGTTTTAAGTCAGTCATTAGTCAGGTTTTAAGTCAGTCATGAGTCAGGTTTTAAGTCAGTCATTAGTCAGGTTTAAGTCAGTCATGAGTCAGGTTTAAAGACAGTCATGAGTCAGGTTTAAAGACAGTCATGAGTCAGGTTTTAAGTCAGTCATGAGTCAGGTTTTAAGTCAGTCATTAGTCAGGTTTTAAGTCAGTCATGAGTCAGGTTTTAAGTCAGTCATTAGTCAGGTTTAAGTCAGTCATGAGTCAGGTTTAAAGACAGTCATGAGTCAGGTTTAAGACAGTCATGAGTCAGGTTTTAAGTCAGTCATGAGTCAGTTTAAAGACAGTCATGAGTCAGGTTTAAAGACAGTCATGAGTCAGGTTTTAAGTCAGTCATGAGTCAGGTTTTAAGTCAGTCATTAGTCAGGTTTTAAGTCAGTCATGAGTCAGGTTTTAAGTCAGTCATTAGTCAGGTTTAAGTCAGTCATGAGTCAGGTTTAAAGACAGTCATGAGTCAGGTTTAAAGACAGTCATGAGTCAGGTTTTAAGTCAGTCATGAGTCAGTTTAAAGACAGTCATGAGTCGGGTTTTAGTCAGTCATGAGTCAGGTTTTAAGTCAGTCATGAGTCAGGTTTTAAGTCAGTCATGAGTCAGATTTTAGTCAGTCATGAGTCAGGTTTTAGTCAGTCATGAGTCAGGTTTAAGTCAGTCATTCTCTGGTAAGAAATGTCCAGGTAAAAGTTCCAGACTTTGGTCAGTGAATCCAACTTGACAAGTTAATCCAGGTAGAGACCAGCACGTCAGACAGTCGGAGTAAAACAATGGCTGGATAAAACAAGCTACTAGCTCCTAAGTTACGAATTTGTGCCGGTTTGTTCCAGTCAAAAAATCCTGGCAATGTCAACAATGTCTATGATGAGCTGACGTCACGAGCGTATATTATGTTTACCAGTTGCGTTAAAGTATTCAATACACTGAAACAGATGGTGGCTAATTTTTACTTTCTCGTATACAGAGTGTAGAAGAAGTATTGTAATCGAAGCGTTTAACAGGTTTTTCTTACGTGCTTCATTCTCCATTATAGTCATTGGCCAGATGTACTCACCAAGAAAGACCGAGGTATATCAAGCAACATGTTTGTCAACAACTCACCAAGAAATAAAGTAACAAGTCTATAAACAACTAGAGACCTTCAGGCTAGCAGCCAAACGCTCTACCATTCGACCACTCAACAAGAAAGACCGAGGTAAATCTTGCTCAAGCCAGGCTTGGTGGATGTACCTGCACTAAAACCCCTGTCAACTCCGTTCTGTTCTGTTATGTAATCTTTATTTAATGAGAGCAGCCAGATCTAGGTCACATACACTGGCCTACTTACGTGACTTATTAGGTGTGTTGCACTGGGGCCAACCGGCAGGGTTTCTTTTAGGCAAGTGTACCACCAGCCCCCCCCCCCCCGGGTATTTCAGTGACCCCCCCCCCCCCTCTCGGATAAAAATGTTGAAACAAATCTAGCTAGCAAGAACTGTCGGATAATGAAAGACAACCTAAAAAATAAATAATGCCAATGTAGTCTCGTTACCTTTAAACCAACCACTCTAATAGCTGGTTAGGAAACTTGTAAACAGTTTTAATCTAAATCTTCGAGAGTATGACACTTACATGGCTTCAGCAACGACTTTAACCTTGGAGTGTCACACAATCACTAGACAAACGTATGATATCATCATGCAACAAACAATACCACACAGCTCGACTTGTTCTCTTCGAACAGGAGTCTCCAAACTACGGCCCGCTGGCCGGATGCGGCCCGCGAGGTCCTCTCATCTGGCCCGCGGAGATCTTTTTGTCTACGGAAAAATTGTTTGTAGGAGGTGGTTGAGTAACTTTGCCCAGAAAATTCAAAGTAGTTTGAAAAAGTAGCTTTGGGTGCATATACCAGAGAGGATATATTCAATGAGTTAAAAAAAAAAACATTAATTTGCTGATTATAACTTTAACTGGATTAACTTCAGTTGCCTAACTTTTGATGGTCGAAAGTACACGAATGGCATAAAGAAAGGCTATGTTGGACAACCGAAGGAGAAAAATATTCTACAACCAATGTTCCTGTACTGTATTATTCACCAGCAAGCTTTGTTTGCTAAATATATGGACATTAGCAGTGTACTGAATCATGTGGTGAAGGTGGTGAATTTAATAAGGCCACATGGGCTTAACCATAGATAGTTCAGAGACTTGTTGAAAAAAAAAACACAGAATAGAGAAAGGAAATAGGTTATTTTCTGGAAAGTAAATTCAAGCTACAGCCAATAATGTCTGATTAAGAGTGGGTATAGAAATTGGCCTCTGCTGAAGACATAACCAGTTATTTTAATTTTTGGAACCTAAATTTACAAGAGAAGAAAATCTAGTTTTTGATCTATACACCCACCTAAAGGCCTTCACACATTAACTTGTCATGTTTTTGGAACAAGTACAGGCCAACAACTTCACTTTCAGCAGTGCAAGGTCTTCATGGCTAAACAACAGCTGAACTCCCCACGTCATTTGAATGCGAGATCATCAAAGTTTCAGCAGCAGTTTTCTAACTTGGATTCAAAGGCAGAAGAAGTGAGACTGTTTCAAAACCCATTTGAAGCAGATGTGGCCAGTTGCCCAGATGAACTGCAGCTGAAGGTAAGTGAATTGCAAGCAAATGACCTCCTTAAAGACAAGTTCAAAGAAGCAAGGGTGGTTTTTTACAAGGAAGACTTTCCTAATATTAAATTTTTTGCATAAAAGTACCTTTCAGATTTTGGAACAGCATACCTGTGTGAATAAAAAATTTCAAGAATGAAATACGTGTTGGGGGTGGGGGGGGGGGGTAAGACGTTCTTGGGGGGGGGGGCTCAGACACCCGGAACAGATGCCCCCGAACTGATATTTGATAGTTAATGCGGCCCTCGGGCTGAAAAGTTTGGAGACCCATGTTTTAGAAGATGACGTATGAGGTCACATGTTGACCATTGAGGTCATAAAGTCGACTAGTTAATATCAGAAGTTGACCCGTGGTGTCAAGTACATTCAATGAATTCATAGAGTCATCCCGTCTTTACTTGCAATGGACGAGGGTAACGTGGAAGCAGAGTCATGGCATCTTTCATCAAATGTGGGTGCCAACTTTTGATGCTCTAGCTTAGCTTAGCCTGGTTTTAGAACGCTAGGAGACTTCATACAATATTTTAAATACTAAACTTGAGCCCAACCTCGACCTTAACTATATGTCTAATCTCGAACTTAAACTTAATCCTGGCCTTAATCTTTAAGGTAATCCCAACCCTGATCTTGACTCTAACCAATACGCTTACCATAATACATATACGTATAGTACGTATACATACGTACACGTACACATACGTACACATACGTACACGTACACGTACACGTACACGTACACGTACACGTACACGTACACGTACACGTACACCTACACCTACACCTACACCTACACGTACACCTACACGTACACCTACACGTACACGTACACGTACACGTACACGTACACGTACACGTACACGTACACGTACACGTACACGTACACGTACACGTACACGTACACGTACACGTACACATACACGTACACGTACATATACAAGTAACGGAACAGAAAAAAAGCCCAGAAACGTGAAAAAAAACTTAATTCTTTTTAATATGTATGTTTATATGTTGTGTCTGGTGTTTGTTGGTTATTTTTAGATGGGTTTGCAAGTGTACATCATAAAAATAAAAAAAATCAATATTCAAGCAAATCCGCCAAGAATGATTCACTACTCCTTGGGACGCTGAGATGTTCCTTGTCTTCTGTTTCTATTGTTGGACGGTAGCCTTGCAGCAGGTGATTAACAATTATGAGTCGCTTTATTTCTTTTAGCTGTCGGTTCTGTTCGTAGTGCAGGTACGTATTCGCAACTCCTGTGAAATACAAAACAGTGTACATTGACCGCACCGGGTGACACTATTTAGGGGGGTGACACCAAGGCAAAAGAATAGCAAAATATATAGAGAAAACGATAATTCCCATTAATTAAGTGATTAATTCGAGTGTTAAATAGTGTTTTAAGAGGAGCAAATCGAAAGTTTGAGGGGGGTGCAAATCGAAAGTCTGAGGGGGGGTGCAAATCGAAAGTTTGATGGGGCGAGGGGAGGGGTGGAAATCGAAAGTTTGGGGGGGGGGTGCAAATCGAAAATGGAAAGTTTGACCCCGGAAAGTGTCGCTACGCCTTGGGGGGGGGGGGGGGGGACACGATTACGCCTCTGGCGGGTGACACCATTAAGTGCCGCACCGGGGCCACACTCTTTAGGCCCACCTCGTAAGTTAGATAAGATAAGTTAGATAAGATAAGTTAGATAAGATAAGTTAGATAAGATAAGTTAGATAAGATAAGTTAGATAAGATAAGTTAGATAAGATAAGTTAGATAAGATAAGTTAGATAAGATAAGTTAGATAAGATAAGTTAGATAAGATAAGTTAGATAAGATAAGTTAGATAAGATAAGTTAGATAAGATAAGTTAGATAAGATAAGTTAGATAAGATAAGTTAGATAAGATAAGTTAGATAAGATAAGTTAGATAAGATAAGTTAGATAAGATAAGTTAGATAAGATAAGTTAGATAAGATAAGTTAGATAAGATAAGTTAGATAAGATAAGTTAGATAAGATAAGTTAGATAAGATAAGTTAGATAAGATAAGTTAGATAAGATAAGTTAGATAAGATAAGTTAGATAAGATAAGTTAGATAAGATAAGTTAGATAAGATAAGTTAGATAAGATAAGTTAGATAAGATAAGTTAGATAAGATAAGTTAGATAAGATAAGTTAGATAAGATAAGTTAGATAAGATAAGTTAGATAAGATAAGTTAGATAAGATAAGTTAGATAAGATAAGTTAGATAAGATAAGTTAGATAAGATAAGTTAGATAAGATAAGTTAGATAAGATAAGTTAGATAAGATAAGTTAGATAAGATAAGTTAGATAAGATAAGTTAGATAAGATAAGTTAGATAAGATAAGTTAGATAAGATAAGTTAGATAAGATAAGTTAGATAAGATAAGTTAGATAAGATAAGTTAGATAAGATAAGTTAGATAAGATAAGTTAGATAAGATAAGTTAGATAAGATAAGTTAGATAAGATAAGTTAGATAAGATAAGTTAGATAAGATAAGTTAGATAAGATAAGTTAGATAAGATAAGCCTTTGGAAGTAGATAGATCTATAAAGATCTTATATATGTGAAAAACATCTTACCTATGATGGGAACTGCGAACACACCGACAATAATTGTACAATATTCAAGCGTTCGTGCTTCAACCATAACGGGCGTCATGTAAATACAGGTAATAAAAACTGCAAATAAAATAAAATACTTAAAAAAAACTTTTTAAAAAACCACGTTTTTCTTGTGGACTAAAAAGTAAAAAATAACTATTTACATACATTTGATGACAAAAAACGTGGGTACGTTCACCATCAAATTTCCCGACCCATCTGCCCGACCCACGTTTTTTGTCATCAAATGTATGTAAATAGTTATTTTTTACTTTTTAGTCCACAAGAAAAACGTGGTTTTTTAAAAAGTTTTTTTTAAGTATTTTATTTTCTCCTTTTTAGTCCGTTGCTACACATGAAAAACGTGGTTTTTAAAAAAGTTTTTTATATAGTTTATTTTCTACTTTATCTAATGACTTGATTAAGTATGAATTGACTAAGTGTTTATAAATACACGGACTAAAAAAATCTTGAGCGACCAGGATTCGAACCTGGGTTGTCGCGGCCACAACGCGAAGTACTAACCACTATACGATCACGGCCAGCGCGCTCACATCGATTGGGGCCGAAGTAACTGTGTCTATAAGCCTCCAGTCTTGTCGGTATCTTTAGAAATCATGTCCTCAATTTTATGGTCCTTGGGGCGTAATTAAATTAAGCTAATTACCGTCTCTAATTGCTAGTTTTTATGATTGCATCTGAAATTGTTAGGCGAAAGTAGCCTACATGCCAAATTTCAGATCTATTGAGCAATCAGAAGTGGGTTAATTTTCGATGTCAATTTTAACAACAAACACACGCGAAGCTGAGTTAATAAAAACGTGTTATAAAAAAAAAAAATTTAAACGGGTAGAGAATGAAGGATATAAAAGGGGAGCGTAAGGTGGACTAGAAAGATAGGTGCCTGTATAGAAGAATGTTGTAAGCTGTCACCACGTCACTTGGTTTCTAGATTTTAATTTGATAGTCGTTATTCTACTATGTATTTATCATCAGTATTCTTGTAGAGCTATTTTATTAATAATAATAAAGTTTAATGTTAAAAATACTGGTGATCGTATTTTTGGATGAAAGAACTCACAACAACAAAAATGTTGTCATATTCAACGTTGTTACATTGGTGGCAGAAGCGGTTTTTCAATCAAAAGTTGTCTACGCAGTTTTTACATTATCAGAAATAGTCATCAAGCAGAAGTGGTCAACGTATTGTTACATTGTCATTGTAAGTAAGTAAGTAAATTTATCGAGATCTACATTCAAGTATCAGCTATTGTTACATTTAAGTAACAAGCTATTGGCTATACACAAACGACTACACATGATATAGAGTTAAACAAAGATGGAACTTTAATAAAGAAACAATATGCAGCACCTTATGCATATAGAGATGCAGTCAAGAAAGAATTAAATCACTTGATCGAAACTAACAAAATACAACGCCAAATTCATCTGAACCTTAACCCATGGTAATAGTAAAAAAAGAAGAATGGGAAAGTAAGAATTTACTGTGACTATAGAGAACTTAATAAAATCACAAAAATAGACGCTGAACCATTGAGAAATAATAGATAACTATTAGATGAAATCGGGAACTCAACAATTTTCACACACCTGGACTTAGAGGTTTTTGGAAAATAGGGATGGATGAGGAATCTAAACAATACACGGCGTTTACAACTGAAGAAGGATTATTTGAGTGGAATGGCATGCCTTTTGGCCTAGTGAACTCAACAGCTACATTCTCAAGAATCATGAGAACAATGCTTGCAAATATAAAGAATGTGGTACATTTTGTAGATGATATATCCATCCATACTAAGGATATCAATACACATATACAAACAGTTAGAGAAGTACTAGCAAAATTGAGGAACATGGCGCTATTATTACATGGGAAAAGTTAAAAATTGCTAATGAAGAAATGGTGGTGACTTACCGAGTATTATCGAGAAGTATAATGTCAGGTGCAGGTTGTATAAAAGCCCTGTTACTTTGAATGTCGTGCTCTTGCTGGAACTGGCAATGCCAGAGGTCAATCGAAAACCGCCCTGATGACAAGAGTTAGTAAGGAAGTCCTCCACCTCCAGGTCGTTGCAACTCACCTCAGATACGACCGGCTGGACAAACATCCGCAACATGTCTAGAATCAGCTCAGACTGGTCAGTTGGAATGAATGAATCTACCTGGTCAGTTGGGGCATCGGAAATGAATGAATCTACCTGGTCAGATGAGGCATCGGGAATGAATGAATCTACCTGGTCAGTTGGGGCATCGGGAATGAATGAATCTACCTGGTCAGTTGAGGCATCGGGAATGAATGAATCTACCTGGTCAGTTGGGGCATCGGGAATGAATGAATCTACCTGGTCAGTTGGGGCATCGGGAATGAATGAATCTACCTGGTCAGTTGGGGCATCGGGAATGAATGAATCTACCTGGTCAGTTGAGGCATCGGGAATGAATGAATCTACCTGGTCAGTTGGGGCATCGGGAATGAATGAATCTACCTGGTCAGTTGGGGCATCGGGAATGAATGAATCTACCTGGTCAGTTGGGGCATCGGGAATGAATGAATCTACCTGGTCAGTTGGGGCATCGGGAATAAAGGAATCTACCTGGTCAGTTGGGGCATCGGGAATGAATGAATCTACCTGGTCAGTTGGGGCATCGGGAATGAATGAATCTACCTGGTCAGTTGGGGCATCGGGAATGAATGAATCTACCTGGTCAGTTGGGGCATCGGGAATAAAGGAATCTACCTGGTCCGTTGGGGCATCGGGAATAAAGGAATCTACCTGGTCAGTTGGGGCATCGGGAATGAATGAATCTACCTGGTCAGTTGGGGCATCGGGAATAAAGGAATCTACCTGGTCAGTTGGGGCATCGGGAATGAATGAATCTACCTGGTCAGTTGGGGCATCGGGAATAAAGGAATCTACCTGGTCAGTTGGGGCATCGGGAATGAATGAATCTACCTGGTCAGTTGGGGCATCGGGAATGAATGAATCTACCTGGTCAGTTGGGGCATCGGGAATAAAGAAATCTACCTGGTCAGTTGGGGCATCGGGAATAAAGGAATCTACCTGGTCAGTTGGGGAATCGGGAATAAAGGAATCTACCTGGTCAGCTGGGGCATCGGGAATAAAGGAATCTACCTGGTCAGTTGGGGCATCGGGAATGAATGAATCTACCTGGTCAGTTGGGGCATCGGGAATAAATGAATCTACCTGGTCAGTTGGGGCATCGGGAATAAAGGAATCTACCTGGTCAGTTGGGGCATCGGGAATAAAGGAATCTACCTGGTCAGTTCGGGCATCGGGAATGAATGAATCTACCTGGTCAGTTGGGGCATCGGGAATGAATGAATCTACCTGGTCAGTTGGGGCATCGGGAATGAATGAATCTACCTGGTCAGTTGGGGCATCGGGAATGAATGAATCTACCTGGTCAGTTGGGGCATCGGGAATAAAGGAATCTACCTGGTCAGTTGGGAAATCGGGAATGAATGAATCTACCTGGTCAATTGGGGCATCGGGAATAAAGGAAGCTACCTGGTCAGTTGGGGCATCGGGAATAAAGGAATCTACCTGGTCAGTTGGGGCATCGGGAATGAATGAATCTACCTGGTCAGTTGGGGCATCGGGAATAAAGGAATCTACCTGGTCAGTTGGGGCATCGGGAATAAAGAAATCTACCTGGTCAGTTGGGGCATCGGGAATAAAGGAATCTACCTGGTCAGTTGGGGCATCGGGAATGAATGAATCTACGTGGTCAGTTGGGGCATCGGGAATAAAGGAATCTACCTGGTCAGTTGGGGCATCGGGAATAATGAATCTACCTGGTCAGTTGGGGCATCGGGAATAAAGAAATCTACCTGGTCAGTTGGGGCATCGGGAATAAAGGAATCTACCTGGTCAGTTGGGGCATCGGGAATAAAGGAATCTACCTGGTCAGTTGGGGCATCGGGAATAAAGGAATCTACCTGGTCAGTTGGGGCATCGGGAATAAAGGAATCTACCTGGTCAGTTGGGGCATCGGGAATGAATGAATCTACCTGGTCAGTTGGGGCATCGGGAATGAATGAATCTACCTGGTCAGTTGGGGCATCGGGAATGAATGAATCTACCTGGTCAGTTGGGGCATCGGGAATGAATGAATCTACCTGGTCAGTTGGGGCATCGGGAATGAATGAATCTACCTGGTCAGTTGGGGCATCGGGAATGAATGAATCTACCAGGTCAGTTGGGGCATCGGGAATGAATGAATCTACCTGGTCAGTTGGGGCATCGGGAATGAATGAATCTACCTGGTCAGTTGGGGCATCGGGAATAAAGGAATCTACCTGGTCAGTTGGGGCATCGGGAATGAAGGAATCTACCTGGTCAGTTGGGGCATCGACCAGCCCCGCCTCGCTGCATCTCCTGGAGTAGCGGAACATCTCATCGGCTTCACCGGGACCTAGCCTGTGGGACTGATGAGGTGTGTTGTTGTCGCCCGCGTGGTTGTGTGAGGAGGAGAGACGTGGGGCTGCCTCACCCTCCTTTGTATCGACACGTTTATCTTCGTCGGCGCCCGAATCGCAGAGGTCGTCGTTATTATCGGCCGACACACACCCACTGCTTGAGTCGTCTGGATAAAGACGCTTCTCATCTAATTCATCGATGGAAAGACGTTTTTCGTCTATTTCTTCAAACGACGGACAAGTTTCTTCCTGTGTAATGTGTTGATTCTCTTCATGGTCGCAGACATCCTTCGCGGTGTGGACATTAACTGCAAAATCTCCTGCCCCGTGGGTCGCTTCATAAACTGCTTGACTCTGGTCCAAAGTGCAAACCTCCCCGTGCTCGGATGGCAAACAACTTTCCCCAATGTCACAACTGTCTAGAACCTGCATCGTGTCTTCCTCTGACTGACCACCATACTGACCATTCGTTTCTAGATCTTCCTCGTTACCGTTTTTTACTGCTTCCATTTCCATAATATCCAACTGATCCAGTTTGTCTTGTGAATCACTAATGCTTGGAGCATTATAGCCTTGGGTATCGTTGATATTTGAAAGATTGAGTTCTTGTGTATCACCAATGTTTGAAAGATTGAGTTCTTGTGTATCACCTATGTTTGAAAGATTGAGTTCTTGTGTATCACCGATGTTTGAAGGATTGAGTTCTTGTGTATCACCTATGTTTGAAAGATTGAGTTCTTGTGTATCACCGATGTTTGAAAGATTGAGTTCTTGTGTATCACCGATGTTTGAAAGATTGAGTTCTTGTGTATCACCTATGTTGGGTAGATTACAATCCCCGATAGGCTGGGCTGAGTTTATAGAACAAACCACAGTGGCCGTGTAAGGGTTCGGTGGGTTCAGCTCACACCTGCCCTGTAGAACATACACGGAGTTGCTCTGTGTCTCGCCACGATCTAGCTGCAGATCTTCTTTGTTTTCACTCAGCGAGTCTCGCTCGTCTGGCTTGATTAGCTGAAGCCCGTACTCAGCCCGCGGTGGTGGGCTTGGGTCCGGCATCTGATTGTCCCCGTGCTGGGAGAGGACTGAGTCACGGTCCGGCAATTGAGGACCACCCAGATGACGAGAGTTAGAGAGGAAGTCCTCCACCTCCTGGTCGTTGCAACTCACCTCAGACACGACCGGCTGGACAAACGTCTGCACCGTGTCTGGGATTAGCTCAGACTGGTCAGGTGTGGCATCGGGAATAAAGGAATCTACCTGGTCAGTTGGGGCATCGGGAATGAATGAATCTACCTGGTCAGTTATCACATGGGGGACAGGTGAGTCTTTGTGGTCAGATTTTTCAGTTATGACATCGGGGAAAAATGAATCTATCTGTTCAACTATGACATTGGGGACGAAAGAATCTATCTGGTCAGGTTGGTCAGTTATAACACCGGGAACGAATGAATCAATCTGGTCAGTTGTGACATTGGGGACGAATGAATCTATTTCACAATGAGGGTTTGAAGGTTGAAACGAAGTCAGCTGTTCGTTTGTGTGGGGTGATTTACACATACCGTTGTGGTTTTCAGCTGAGGAGTGTGTGGGTGACGGTACCGATTTTTCTAGCATGCGAGGATTCGTTTCGACAACCTCAAGCACGTCATACTCGGG
The DNA here is from genome assembly GCF_028476545.2 of Physella acuta. Taxonomy (NCBI): domain Eukaryota; kingdom Metazoa; phylum Mollusca; class Gastropoda; family Physidae; genus Physella; species Physella acuta. The sequence goes on along the minus strand of NW_026732599.1, from coordinate 67,934 downwards.
AGAGGGGGTACGGGCATCACAACACACATCTTTCTCTTCTAAATTTACCTCAGGTTTCGTCGCTTCATCTTCTCCCACGGCAGTCGCTGGTGTGGTCTCGACGTTCTCGTTGGCTTTGTTCTCGGCATTTTTACGAAACGTCCGAAAAGAGGGACAGGTTACAGGCTTGCAAAGGTTTGAAACAGGGTCGGCCAAAGTATCCACCTTGAAGTTAACATGGGGTTCGCAGTTACCAACATTCTCCATCTGGTTAACGTTTGCGTTCTTGGCGACTGGGTTGTCTGATTTGATATTGCCGCGTCTTCGTGTCAACGGTTTAACAACCGCAGACTCCATATCAAAATATTGCTAAGACCACCAGAGACGAAGAGGCCTTTTGCAACCATAAGAACGCGTTCAACTAAACATCCATAATTTGGGGTGCACTTTTTTGATGAATTTCAAACTAATAGAAGAGACTTCAAAATATAACTAAAGTATTAAGCAGATTGAAAATAGTATTTCTAAGCTTGAAATTAAAGTTTAAATCCATTCTAAAATGTAGAAAAAAATATAATTAACCTTAAAATAATTAAATAAAATTTAAGTCTTACCGTAATAAGACGGAAGGAAGGTGACGTCATGCAAATTATTTATTTGCAATAGTTTGTTTTTAAGAAGCATTCGGTTAGAGAGTTTCCACTCTACACAAGCAGCGTTTCTTCCAGACTTTTTTCTCCGGCGGGGGGGGGGGGGGCACTTGAAATTTTCGGTGGGGCGGTAGACTTTCTTCGGGGGGGGGGGGGGGGGCGGACACTGTTAAAAGTATATATTTTCTATAATAAATTATATAAATTTCATTTCGTTCGGGGGGCGGTAAAAAAATTTCGGGGGGACTTCGCTGTCCCATTTGAAACCTTTGTCTACAATTGGTAAAATTAAAACTTACTACTTCACCATAGGACTGTGTCAATTAAAATAGTTTCCACCAGGAGAATGTGTGACGAGCTCCATCTTGTAACAGAGCAGGAAATCCCACAGCTGCTAGCCTGGCTTGATCAAGAGTTACCTCAGTCTTTCGCGGTGAGTGGTCGAATGGTAGAGCGTTTGACTACCAGCTCGAAGGTCTCTAGTTCGGATCTCGGTTAGGACTTGTGACTGTAGAACGTCCCTGAATTCCCCGAGCTCTGATGGGTACCTGACTTACGTTGGGGAAAAAAAGCGGTTGTACATCCCTTCAAATGCTGAGGTGAAGAAACATATGTAACCCACTTCATGTGCCCAATAAATCGCTAGGTCTAAAGAGGAACTAAGTGACGCCCCTATATTGACTGTATCCACCCCACCAAGTGACGCCCCTGTATCCACCCCACCAAGTGACGCCCCTGTATCCACCCCACCAAGTGACGCCCCTGTATCCACCCCACCAAGTGACGCCCCTGTATCCACCCCACCAAGTGACGCCCCTGTATCCACCCCACCAAGTCACGCCCCTGTATCCACCCCATCAAGTCACGCCCCTGTATCCACCCCATCAAGTGACGCCCCTGTATCCACCCCACCAAGTGACGCCCCTGTATTGACTGTATCCACCCCGACAAGTGACGCCCCTGTATCCACCCCACCAAGTCACGCCCCTGTATCCACCCCATCAAGTCACGCCCCTGTATCCACCCGACCAAGTGACGCCCCTGTATCCACCCCACCAAGTGACGCCCCTGTATCCACCCGACCAAGTGACGCCCCTGTATCCACCCCACCAAGTCACGCCCCTGTATCCACCCCACCAAGTCACGCCCCTGTATCCACCCCACCAAGTCACGCCCCTGTATCCACCCCATCAAGTCACGCCCCTGTATCCACCCCATCAAGTGACACCCCTGTATACACCCCATCAAGTGACGCCCCTGTATCCACCCCATCAAGTGACACCCCTGTATCAACCCCACCAAGTCACGCTCCTGTATCCACCCCATCAAGTGACACCCCTGTATACACCCCATAAAGTGACGCCTCTGTATCCACCCCACCAAGTGACGCCCCTGTATCCACCCCACCAAGTGACGCCCCTGTATCCACCCCACCAAGTGACGCCTCTGTATCCACCCCACCAAGTGACGCCCCTGTATCAACCCCACCAAGTCACGCCCCTGCATCCACCCCACCAAGTGACACCCCTGTATCCACCCCACCAAGTGACGCCCCTGTATCAACCCCACCAAGTCACGCCCCTGCATCCACCCCACCAAGTGACACCCCTGTATCCACTAACACTAACCTAACTCATTAGAGTGGAACGACCGGCTAACCAAACCTAACCCATCAGAGTGGAACGACCGGCTAACCTAACCTATCAGAGTGGAACGGCCGGCTAACCTAACCTAGCTACCTAACCTTTATTGAACACTTGAATGTTTGACAAGGCTGTCATACTTCAATCAACTATTGGCGTCCTTACCTTAAGAATGGCGTCAAAGTCATCTGTCTTACAGCGTCTACACACCTGGTAGACAAGTTGGCCGTATGTCTCAAGCAATACCTAACATGTGTCTTAGTGTCTTGATAGGAGAGGTATATATCGCGACAGCCAGATGTGAGCTTGTGATACATTAGTCATGTTAATTGATGCGACCTCTGACCTTCACTGTGATGAGTACCACGATGTCTGACCTTCACCTTGATGAGTACCACGACCTTGACTCTCAGTGTGAAGAGTACTACGACCTCTGTCCCTCACCACGAACCACTTTTTGGACCATAATTTCTGTGAATTATTTTTCACCATCTTTTCTGTAAATGTTTTTTTTTTTTTTGGACCACAATTTTCGTAATGCTATTTTTCTGACCATTATTTCTGCAAATGATATTTCTATATCATTAAACTATTTGTATGATTCATCTTTCACGTGAAAAAAAATATAACTATTCTAAAATAATTAGAAAGTGTCACACAGGTAATCTTTATTCCAGTGGCCATGTATTTCAAATCAACAGCTGTGATCTAACTAGACTGATATGAGCCACCAGACTAATAGAGGTTTTACATTAAATACTGACAATATGTCATTATCTCAGATAATTAACCGGCCATGTTATTCATGACTTTAGCAGTTGTTATGTCTGAATCAAACATTATGCAAAAGTTTAATTTGAATTTTTTAATAATAAAGTTAAGCAACAGACAGGAAACATTGTTGAAATAATGAACATACTAGGGCAGTCGATACAAGAAATTAAACGTTTAGAGTAGTTAAATACATGAAAAATTATAAAATATTGACAAAGTGGATACAAAAATATTTGTTCAGACGTTTTTTTACACAGGCGTTTTTTAATTCTTTAATTCCATTACGACCCTCCCATCTTTCGATAAGATTTTCTCTATTAAATTCGTTATTTTTTCAAATCTAAGTTTTTAATCGTAAATCTAGGTCATGATATCGCTAGAGCGGCCATTTTTCGTCGCATTTACCTCTTGTAGTTTCTCTTTAGGTTGGTTTTGTATTTTATAGAATTTTTTTTTGTTTACACCTCACGCAGAACAGCAATTATTTAACACTGCGGCACACCATTCCATGTTCGTGTCTAAACATTAACGTCGCCGCGTTCTAAAATAAACTCAAGTTAAAGTATTAATCCTAGTACTAATCCTATCCATGATTTTTGTTTAAAAAAATAGATGTACTTTCGTTTTCTATGAATAAATAAATTAAGAAATAGTAAAAATTCATTAAAAAAACGTTTTAATAACAAGCTTTTATGTACTAATGCACTAAAATGTAAAAAATAAATTATAGACTACTATTTAAATAACTATAAAGAAAAGCGTGGGTCACTTTAGTACTTTAGTACCTATTTTATACCTTTACTAATATTTGAGAAGAGACCCACGCTTTTCTTTATAGTTATTTAAATAGTAGTCTATAATTTATTTTCTACTTTTTAGTACATTAGTACATAAAAGCTTGTTATTAAAACGTTTTTTAATTAAAAAAATTTCAGTACTTTACATTTTTTATTTACAATAGTGTTACATGACTAAAAACCATTGCGCGTCTATTGAACGTGATGGCGCAACTATTCAACCTGATGGCGCAGCTATGGAACGTGATGACGCGCGTGGTGTGGTTGGATAGACATGCCTAATAATTCGGTCCAAATTTTAATTAATTTATAAAAAATTAATTAGGCATCCAATTAAGTCAAATTTAGTTTCAGATTGCATTGTCTTCATGTCTTGACCCACGTGCCAACTGTGAATCGTATCGGTCAAGTAGAACTGTCCGAATTTTCACTCCTGCGTTTCGAACTAGACTGATGACAGACTGACGAGGAAGTGAGTTAAATAAAAGCTTGTAAAAACAAGTTAATTAAAAAGTCTAGTGACAATTTAAGCGCAATTTCCTTATGTTATCCATAACAATTTTAAATCGTCATCACGTTACATGGCTGCGCCATCACGTTTTGTGACCGAACGAGAGGATATTTTTGAAAACTTTCTTCTGCAATATTGTTCTAAATTATGGCAGGAATCGATTGGTAAATGTTTCAAGTCGCTAAGTGATAAGTGGTCTGATTGCCGAGATATGGGTCAAAAACTGCATTTTTTCGAGTTTTTTTGGCTTTTCTGGGAAATCCAGGAAGGAATTCCGGAATTTTTTTGGCCCACTATCATCCTCATAACTTGCTTAACATAATTGCTTTTGGAACTAGTCCTCGATATTGCTTCGTTGAGGAGGAGATACGACTTAAAGCTGCGAACACACATCCATCCATCCATCCATCAAGAAATGACGGGTTAATAAACGCAATTCTCCAGAATGGAAATTGCGCTAAAAAAAGGATGGGGGGAGAGGGGCATGTTATTGGCCTTCACCTTGTCGCTAAAACCGGGGTAGGTTAAATGTAAATAAGTTAGAAATAATGAAATACATGGGATACAGACAGGGATAGTTCAACTTTTTTTGTTAACTCCCAAAATTTTAATTTGGTGAAATGGATAAGACAAGAGTGTGTGGATAGTTCACACGTTATAACTGTGTGTGGTCAGTACATACAGGATAATTTTGGGAGGTCAGTACATATAGGATAAGTCTGTGTGGTCAGTTCACACATAGATAAGTATGTGAGGTCAGTACACATAGATAAGTCTGTGTGGTCAGTATACACATAGATAAGTATGTGTGTTCAGTACACACATACTTATCTATGTGTGGTCAGTACACATATAGATAAGTCTGTGTGGTCAGTATACACATAGATAAGTATGTGTGGTCAGTATACACATAGATAAGTATGTGTGGTCAGTATACACATAGATAAGTATGTGTGGTCAGTATACACATAGATAAGTCTGTGTGGTCAGTGTACACATAGATAAGTATGTGTGGTCAGTACACACATACTTATCTATGTGTGGTCAGTACACATATAGATAAGTCTGTGTGGTCAGTATACACATAGATAAGTATGTGTGGTCAGTATACACATACTTATCTATGTGTGGTCAGTACACATATAGATAAGTATGTGTGGTCAGTATACACATAGATAAGTATGTGTGGTCAGTACACACATACTTATCTATGTGTGGTCAGTACACATATAGATAAGTATGTGTGGTCAGTATACACAGACTTATCTATGTGTGGTCAGTACACATATAAATAAGTCTGTGAGGTTAGTACAAACACGATAATTAGAATTAGCAGATAAAGAGTGAGGGTTTTGAAACAACGTGTAAAACCCCAGTGTGTAACTTCGACACACAACAACACACAATACTATAACTACCAATTATAATATTCCTTTCGCTATATATGAGAAAAGTATTTTATTCACTGTTACATTGTAACAAATGAAATGTGTGAACCTTTCTTTACACAGAGTATAAAGATATATATTTTTAAGTCATGTGATCATATAAATGTTGTTTGTTTTTTTCACGTAAAACACAACACATTAAGTCACGTAAAACATGCATTAATCTTGTTATGTCAAACATAAAACATTAATCTATTTATATCCAACTTAATACATGTATCTAGTTATATCAGACATAATACATTAATCTAGTTATATCAAACATAATACATTAATCTAGTTATATCAAACATAACACATCATTTGTTACGGTTTATAACGCTTCAAACATAATCCGGACACATCGTGACTTGTACTCTGGCAGTGTTTCTTTCAGACATTTTCTGCTGGGGGGGGGGGGGGGGGGGGAGCGCACTTGAAACTTTCGGGGGGGGGGGGGGAGGGGGGGTAGAGATGCCTTGACAAAACTCTCTACTCAAGACGGACGGTAGTACATCATGTTGATGGCGGTGCTCTTCTTGAATCCGGTCTTCTCAAACAGCTGGATGGCTTGGGCGTTGTCCACGTGACAGTAAGCCGCACACGGGAGGTCAAGGTCGAAGTAAGCCTTAGATATCCCACGTAGCAGCATCTGACCCAGGCCGTGACGTCTCATTTCTGGAACCACGTAAAGAATTCCGAACGTGCCGGAATCGGTTCCTATCACGTGACCTAGACATTGGCCACTCCTGTACAGTAAAATAATTGTTTTTAATATTTAGTGTCTACAATAAAGGTAAGAGGTTTAGTGTGGGTGAGGGGGGGGGGGATGTGTAGATAAATCTCTAGTCTACATCGATATAAATGTGAGGGATGTGGGACACTAAGAGGTACAGCAACCCGTGCTGTTAACACACACAGCACAGAGTCCTATTATATGTCTAATACCAGAGATGGTTCAGTTGATCTACATCAGGTCCAATGACTCTATGACTCATCGACTCTATGACTCACCCAATGGCTCTATTACTCACCTACTGACTCAATGACTCATTCACTGACTATATGACTCACACACTGACTCCATGACTCACCCAATGGCTCTATTACTCACCCACTGACTCAATGACTCATTCACTGACTATATGACTCACACACTGACTCCATGACTCACCCATTGACTTGATGACTCACCAACTGACTCTATGACTCACCCATTGACTTGATGACCCACCCACTGACTCCATGACTCACCCATTGACTTGATGACTCACCCATTGCCTTGATGACTCACCCACTGACTATGTGACTCATGCACTGACTATATGACTCTCCAACTGACTCTATGACTCTCCAACTGACTGTGTGACTCACCAACTGACTCTAAGACTCCCCTGCTGACTCCATCAATCAACCACTCACCTTCCCATCCTCTAAGCTTGACAATGTTAATTGACCAGCACAATCAAACCAACAACAGATTGTATTATCACAATCTAATTAAAATTAATTTGTGTTTTATAAAAGCCCATACTTGTCAAAGACGCCACAAGAAGGAAACTGCTGAATCATCTGTTCTATATATAGCTCGGAGTTGTCCATTTTATATGCCCAGGTCGAGTTGACGATTTTTGCGTGACGTTTTGGGTCGAGAGGGGAGATAATTAGATCGTCTGGTACTGGGCTGCTGTTGATGGTAAAGTGTTGGAGATGATGGAATTGTCATTGGCATAGAAGTAGCTTTATACAAGCTTGTCATAAGTTAAAGCACAATATACAACATACAAAAGTAATTGTAAGCAGTAGATATTAAGTACCTACATTGCATACAAAACCCATAAATCGCAACCCTCATGATACAATACATTGATAGTAAGTATTGATATCGCTTAACACTTTAGAGATAGCACGTCTTAACATTACAGATACAGCCCATAGACCGAAAGTCTTCACGATACCTTTCAGTGACGTCATCGCCTTGTGACATCATGGTGCAAAACGTCTGCTCCATCGGCAGACGTGAAATTTTGTTTTGAAACAGTTGGTGGATTCCTGAGGCTAGATCCGCCGGATAACCTGCCAGAGGAGTCAGTCAGTCATGAGTCAGCTTTACATCAGTCATGAGTCAGGTTTTAAGTCAGTCATGAGTCAGG